>NC_056731.1:189481406-189773445 GCF_019279795.1 Protopterus annectens
AATGAGACAGCTTAGTGACCCTATTTCACATATGAGACTACCGTTTGATCTAAATAGTGGATTTAAAGCTATTATTGATGCATTTCTAGAAGATGCTGTCATTAAAGGGATGCTAACAAAAGAAATTTGTGAACAGTTGAAGGCTGTTGAAATGGAACCTTAAACTTTCTATATACTACCTAAAATACATAAGATGATTTTAAATCCTCCCGGTAGACTAATAGTGTCAAGTTGGGGGTCATTGATTGAACGTCTGTCCATTTATTTAGAAGGCAAATTAAAAATACTACTGCCATTGATTAGAGCTAGGATTAAAGACAGTACTGAATTTTTGAGACTCATGAGTGATATTGAAATCCCTATACATGCATATCTGTGTACTTTAGATGTCCAGTCATTGTATACCAGTATTCCTCATAAAGTGGGCCTGGCTGCGGTCAATTATTGGGCTGAATATTCGGGGCTATACACTAGAGCCCAGATTGACATTGTTTTAGAACATAATGCATTTATGTATAAAACTGAATGTTTTTTACAAATGAGAGGTACTGCTATGGGTACAAATTTTGCACCCATATATGCAGACCTCTTTCTGGGCTATTTAGAGGCTAGAATGATATACAATGACACAAATTAATTTAAAAAGTATATGGACATGTGGCGAAGATATTTAGATGATTGTTGGTGTGTCTGGGTGGGGACCATTGAAAAATTGTATGAATTTATTAATTACTTGAATAATAATACTTTTGGGATACAATTCACCAGTAAGCTAGAACAATTCAATATTGACTTTTTAGATGTCAATGTTACTAAATTGATTGATGGAACAGTAGTAACTAGTATGTTTAGAAAACCTTTTACAAAAAATTCAATATTGGAAGCCAAAAGTTGCCACCCTAGACATATAGCTAAGAACATACCAAAAGCACAATTTGTTAGACTAAAGCATCTCTGTAATAGACAGCAAGATTTTGAAAAAGAGGCAGCAGATATGCATGATAGATTTATACATAGGGGATATGAAAGCAGATTGGTTTCCAGTGCCCTTGAACAGGGTGGAATACATGATAGAAGTAAGTTGTTAAATACAGTTAATGTGAGGGAAGATAAAACAGCGGATAAATTGAGATTCATCACCACCTATGGTACTAATACATTTAAAATAAAAGAGATTGTAGAAAAACATTGGTCTATTTTAAAAAATGATCCTTTTTTGACAGGTAGTGGATGACCAATGTAATTTTGGCTACCGTAGGGGGAAATATTTAGGAGAATATCTTAATAAACATAAAAAAACTTATTTTATGAATAAAACAATACAAAGAAAATGTATGAGAGGAAGCACATTCTGTGGGAATTGTGTACACTGCAAGGTAGTGTCTAAAACTAAGTCCTTCACATCTGTTAACACTACTAGAATCTATGATATTAGGGTTTCAATCATATGTAATACTGACTGGATCATTTATATGGCAGTATGTAAGTGTGGTGCTTTTTATATTGGGCAGACTTCTAGACCATTTAAACATAGGATAGCACTTCATGTTAGCGATATAAACTGCAAAAGAACTTGTAGTGCTTTATATAAGCACCAGGTAGATCATAGAGGAGCACACTTCATTTTTGTTGGGATAGATAAAGTTTTGGGTGATAACATTATTACAATAAAGAAACATAAAACATTAGATTTAAAAGAAAAGATGTGGATACTAAAATTGGGAGCTCTTTATAAACCAGGATTAAATGAGAACCTTTAATATACATTGCTTTCAATAAGTTATTTGTGTCTTGTTTTTGATTTTGTTTCTGTAAACATGCCTAGTGGACAAATAATTTCAACTAGCATAGGATGATTTTAGTTATTTTTCAATAATGTGCTAAGTATTTGTTCAGTTAGCCTCTAACAATAGAGTTATATGTGTATATGCATTTTGTTGTAAAAGGGTCTGTCACTTTAAAACAGGTTTGGAAAAAACGTATTTGAATGTGCTGTAAGTGAATCCGGGCATTTGAGCACTGAGGACACCTATTGGATGAAACCAGTTTGCTTGTTGTGGAGTCGTGGCTGTTCGAAGCCATTGTAATGATGGATTAATAAATCAGTGAAAGAAACATGGGTCGAACCTTACTTTGCTCAACATAAATTATTATTTACAACATGGTAAACTAGTGCTGGTTTCTGTTCATTGTATATATATATATATATATATATATATATATATATATATAGATATATATATATATATATATATGTATATATATATATATATATATATAAATATATATGTATGTGTGTATATGTATATACATATAGATATATGTATGTTTATCTGTATTTATGTATATGTATATGTGTATATACAGATCAGAGTAACATCATAGAAATTACAGATATCCGAATCCCAAATTACAGAGACCAGAAGTCCGAAACACCACTTCAATGAAAGATCAGTATGCCGAAACACACACCACAGAAACAACACAGTACACAAAACACCAACAGTACAACATACTCCCACACCCCCAGCTAATTATATACCAGCTCTGAGATCGCATTACAGTGATAGAAAGGGTATGTTTCCCGATAATCACTGTACTACGCTGTCCATGTTAAAATACGGATGCTTCATGTTATCTGTTTCGGTGGTGTGTGTTTCAGAATACTGATCTTTCGGTGAAGTGGTGTTTCGGATATCTGGTCTCGGTACTTTGGGATTCGGACATCTGTAATTTTGACAATGTCACTAGGACCCGTATATACACATATATGTATATATATGTATATATATATATATATATATATATATATATATATATACACACACACACACACACACACACACACACACACACACACACACACACACATATATGTTTTACCACCTTTGTTTTATCCATAATTTTTTTTTGGAAAACAGGAAGTCTTTGTAGGAAATATATCTCTTGAAGGGCTCATTGCTGGCTTTTCTGCTGCTTGTGCCCTTGACACCTTCTCCTGCTTCCAGCTGTTGTTTTCTCTTTTTCACTTCATCTTGAACCTTTTGGGCATCTAAGTAGGTTTTTAATCCAAGTGGATAGAAGATTCGCAGAGTTATGCAGGAGGTAATAATTTGAAGTTTCAAGTGACTCAAAAATACAAGGATGTAATTACTATAGTAATCAAGAAAGGTTGGCTTTTATTACAGATGATATCATTTTGCAGCTGTTAAATTCAGAAAAGGACAGCTCAGTGTTATGGAACATTTTGAGACAGTTTTAAGTCTTTTGGGGATATAAAATTACTGAAGATAAAACAAAGGCTGTAGCCATAAATTATGTACCCACACACAAATTGGTTCAGCAATACCCATATTTATTGGGACATGATAAGATGAAGTATTTAGGAGTATGGATTGAAAGGGCCTCTGTTATGGCAGCTAAGGATATGTGGGAAGAGGCTAAATGAAGGATAATGCAAAACTTGAGATACTGGAAACTTATTTATGGATATGGATAGTAAGATACAAGCATTGAAAATGTTTTTAGTCCCTTTGGTGTTGTGTATGGGTCAGGCATATTTTTATCAACCCGAGGAGAAGTTGTGGACAATAATTAATAAAGAATTGAAGGATTTTATCTTGGAGGGAAAGAAGGCAAGAGTTAAGTGGGATAAGGTGATTCTTCTGATAGAACAAGGTGGTTTAGGTTTACCTGATTTGAAGGGCTATTTTAGAGCTATGCAGTTAAGGCTCATATACATATGACAAGCAGAAGGTTATAATTCAAAGTGGAAAGGGATAATGATGAAGCAAGGAGGAAGTTCAAGAAATGGAGAGAAAATGGAATTTTGGATGCAGGCCTTTAAGGAGAATAACAATAATCATACATAATATTATATTCATAAAGTAGCAGAAAGTATTCTAAGAATTAAGCCAATACATGAATGGAGAAAGGAAATTTTGCCAATAGGGATTACTGCAAGTAAAGGTACAGAAAATAGGCAAGAGGGGGTTAGAATTTACTGGGGAAACCTAGTTAAGGAACCAAGCTATTGGTAGCAAATAACTCAAGCAAGAAAGGAAATAGAGTGGGATAAAGCCAAGAAAAGATTTGGATTTCAGGCTAGAAACTGCCTTCCATACCAGGGCTTGATCTCAGAGTACAGACAAAGAGAAAGGAATACGGAGATTTTAAGTGAAAAAAACTGCTCTGGTAGAGCCTTTAGTTGAATCTAGAACAGAAGCAGCTTTTAAAGAATGGATAATTAGTACTGCATATAAAATATTGCATGATAACTTTAAGAATCGATTAGAGAATGTTAGAAAAGATTGGGAAGACAGACTGGGAAAGCAGTTATCAAGAAAACAATGCAAAGACATAGGTATGGCTACCAAGTATGCAACCAAGTCCAGAAGGTTTAAGATCTTTGCATGGAAGTGTCTGTGTAGGTATTTTTTTACTCCAAGCAGACTTCAAAGAATTTTGCTCAGGTAGGCAGCAAATGTTTGCGGTATGATGGAGAAGAAAGAGATAACATGGAACATATGTTTTGGGAGTGTAATGAGTTGGCAGATTTTAAAAAGTCCCCACAGAGTATTCTGTCAGAAATTTTGGCTTAACAATTGGCAGTAAGTAAGGAAATTATTCTTTTGAGCTGGGATACAGGGTCTGAATTGCCTAGCCATAATAAGGCCTTTTAAGTTTAATTCTGTTTGTTGCCAAAAAAGCATTAACTAGAAAATGGAAATCAAAATCTAAACCAACTGTATTTGAGGTATTGAGTACTATAAAAGAGATAAAAGAAGTGAAAGATGGATTTTTAGGAAAGGAAAGGAACAAATTACATAGAAGTAAATGGAAATTGTGGGAACAATGCATGCAGAATAGTGTTCAGAAGGAGGAGAGAGGTTTAAGGGAAGGCAGGAATTCAGCATTTTTTATAATGTTGGACTGATGATAGTAGCAAAGAAAATATATGTCATGTATAATGCATTTAAGTGGAAAAATGTTAAAATGGTTTGTTTTCATTTCTCTTAACATATGTTTGCCAATTGTCTTAAGTGATAATGTGAAAAGGTGTTTAAAAAATAATTTGAAGTTTCATTTCTCAGCAGCGCCTTATAGAAGGTGGAAAAGCATTTTGTAAGTTTGTGTTTGTAATGCAAAGTCATTATTCACATGAACACTTGGGTCTCCAACCGTTAAGATTGTTCCCTTCCTCCACAAAATAGAAAGAATTGCCTTCTTTAGCTAATATGTCTGCAGTTTAATCACAATAGTTCTTGGCTGCTTTCTTGGTCTTGTTGTACAGAACAGTCTTGTTTTGGGAATATTTATTCTATGTGCTTTTTATATTTTAATATCATCAACAGAAAGTTCAGTCTATGTGCTGACACATTTTCTCATCAAAAAATGTTTTCAGTCCTTTCTTTCAGTTTGTTCTGCTACTGCTATAAACCTCAGTTTATCTCTTTGTAACCTATGCTTGAATTCAGGAAGCAGATGTGCCATTTGTTCATATATTAATTGCTGTTCCTTCTTTTCTGCTTTCACCTCTTTTTCATCATTCTGAACATTATTTCCTCTGTGCCTGGTAAAAACATTTTCTGTTTCTTGCAGGCTTCTGTTATTTGCATCTGTATATTTCAACAGGGACCCACTTATCATGAAAATCTCAGAGTGTGTTTGTTTAGTCTTTTTTTTTCTCTAGGGTGACTGAAGGGTTTTCTGTTTCAGATACCATTAAAAGCTTTACGGAGCTTTGCCCCACCAGTTCCTCTGCATTTTCACAGTTGCTCTCTCTTTTACTTTACATTTTCTTTTCCTTGCTGACCTTCTGATAATCATAGACATTTAAATTTATGTTAACAGTTTACAGTAGTTTGCAGCCTAAAGGGTACAACCAAGTGTGGATGATGTAATCAGTGTCCCTTCATTTTGGACAGTGACATAGTCCACATTGAAGGGATTAGGCAAGGTATCAAACTACAGAAGGGCAACTGCAACACAAAAGGAGTAATTTACATTTGCATTTGCCAAACATGTCAGAAGTTTTATGTTGGCAAAACTGAGAGATAACTCAGATCTCGGATATACGAACATATGTACGCTTTAGTTAAGTGTAATTTGACCAATGCCCTCTACAAACACACCCTGACATATCAGAGCCACACAAAACCTAAGTTTAAATGTGGTATCTTAGAAGTGGTACCGCAGAATATAAGGGGTGGTTGGTGGGAATTACAATTAGATTTGAAAGAATTTTATTGGATAATTAGACTAAATGCGAATGTTGTACAAGGTCTCAATTACTATGGTCCATTACTCCCTCTGCTGAAAAAAAGAGCTTTGGTACTTTAAAGTATTTTTATGTTTTAAGGTAATAATAGTTTTTTTGAAACACATAACTTTGTCACAAATATTTTATTTTAATATTTTAATTCAACATTAAAACAACACTTTTTATTGTGCATGGTAACATGTTTAGTAAAACAATTGTTAGCAAGTAGTGTTTTTTTACACTTATACACTGTTGTTAAGGGTATATGTCTTTAAATGTTTCATTACTGCTTCACTGAATGATTGGTACAAAAGAATGATATAAAAGAATGATTTATTTTGTGCTTAAGTTGTTCTGATGAATTCCCAGAGTGAATAGTGAGAGATGAAAGCGCTTAACCTTTGGAGCAATTTGGAATAAAGCTGTTTTTTTATACAAGTTATTTTGGTGTGGAGCTTATGGTAGAGTTGAACCCTGAAGCACTTTTTGTTATTTTTATTTTTAATTTAAAATGTTCACTGCCCAGAACTGTGTTTTCAGCTGCGTACACTGCTGCCATGAACTTAAAACCTCCATTTCTTTACATTCATTTTTTGTCCTGTCTTCTGCCAATTTTTAGAGCTTTATATGTATCTGTGATATTAGGATTTCTGAAACAGTCTTTTTTCAAACAAGAGATGTTGCTTGGCATTCAGTAATACAAGATTATCAGGATAGGTACTTTTTGTGGGAACAGAATACCAATACATTAGAAAAACAAATAAAACACTGGGGCAAAAAATGATGGCATACATTTTTTTTTTCAAAAGATGTGTATGCTTCCTTTACTACTAATTAATAAGCAGGCATCAAACATACCTGTCACTTTTTTATTAATATCCCTGAATGGGGAGATTTCCTTTCATGACTTTTCTTGAATAACCTTCCACTCAAAGGGATATGAAACATAAGGCCCAGACTGAAAGGAAATGTCATGAAGGTAGTGTTGAGGAAGCTGTCATGTGTGATTCCTTTGACTGGTACACATACTTGTTTTTGGGATGACTTATACTACTGCTTTCCATCTTACTTCTCAACCTCTTAGCACAAGAAATCTGGACAAATAATGGTAAATGAAGCTGATCAGCTGGGTGGGAATAGAACCCACAACCTTCTGATCTTCTAGCACTAACAGTGAGTGTGCTACCTACTGAGCCACTGACACTGCAACAAAACACCCAGTGATGTTGGCATTAGTACATTATAACCTTGAAGTGCAGTGCAAGCCAGAGGAAACTCATGCCTAATGCATATACACACCCTTATTCAAGATTTGCTTGAAGAAAATTGTGATTGTAATAACAAGTGGCACAATTACGATGACTGATGAAAAGCTACAGTAGTGACAAAATGCTACAAAAATGTGATCATAGATTAAAAGAAATGCAGCTTCTATGGAATATCGTGGTGGGTTGATCAGATAACATTAAAGAAGTGCATCCGTTGATTAAGCCATATTTCTCTACATAGATAATCTGTGAAGATCCCAAGATCTTATGTTCAGAGATGACATTCTTATCCTCACTCAGAAGAGAAGTCAGATACTACTGAAAGTGCATGAATCACATCTAGGTATGTCTAAGTACAAGGAAAGAGCTACATATAGTAAGTAACTGTCTAATATGTGCATACAAGTTGAAGAAATGCTGCAGGTTTATAGTGTTTGGGGCATGCTTAGAAATCAAAACCAGAACAAAATTCACTGCACATGAAATTCTTTCATTGTCTTTGGTAACATGTGATAATGATTTATCCCAATATAACTTTTTACTTCTTAGTTCACCTAAAAGACACTACAGTGTATTCTGTTACCAGTGTGTTGAAACCAGTCTTTAATAAACATGGTATATCAGAACAAGTTATGTACGACAATGGTGCAGTTTTGATGCTAAGAATTTAAGTTTTTTTGTCAAAGAGTGGGATTTTGAACATACCTTGTCTAGACCAAAATGCCTGAAATCAAATGACTGCATTATAAGAATGATCTAGACACTCAAAAACATTATAAAGAAATGTGATTCATCAAACTAGCTGGACTGTTTTCTGTCTGGAATAAATTGCAGAAATACATCTTAAGAAGCTGTGGGACTCTCAGCAGCACAGTTGTTGATGGGGAGATGGCTTAGACAAAGCTTCCTACTTCATCTGCTCTGTTAATTTCAGAAAGCAGGAAACTAGCACTAGATGTTTTAATAGAGAACAAAAGCAGTTTTATGAATAAATGGCTAAGAATGTTTTTGTTCTAGAGGAAAGAGAGATAGTGGGAATAATTCTGGAGCAAAATTTGGCGCAACATCACAATTACATACTACAGTAGTTGCTCATCAAATACAACTAAGATCTTACATTATAGGAGGGAATGATATACAACTATATAGAAGAAACTGAATATTCTTGACGAAGCTGACAGAACAGTGAACAGTCAGTCAGGACTGGCCAAAGTTTGTAGTGGTCTTTGCCTGAACCAATGATGTCAACTACTAAAACCCATCCTGAGATTATCTTGAAACCCTTGATAGGTTTACTACAATTTATTGATGACACAGATGATGTTGAGTAGAAATGGACTAAAACAAGGCATACTAAATATATTAAGTGACTATAGCTATTGTACATGTTACAGTAGACTGGTAAAAAGCCACTCAAACTTGTAAATGGGTTTTAATCCCATGATTCATTAGTTATATTGTGCATAAATACAAATTTAGTGTATAACTGGCTTTATAAATAAAAAGGGCATTTCTACTTTTAGTAAAAGGGCATGTTACATCCCAGGTACATGAGCATTGCACAAAGAAGTTTGGGGGTGAGCCTTGTGACCAGGATAAAT
Organism: Protopterus annectens; assembly: GCF_019279795.1. Lineage (NCBI taxonomy): Eukaryota > Metazoa > Chordata > Ceratodontiformes > Protopteridae > Protopterus > Protopterus annectens. The sequence continues at coordinate 189,490,538 of NC_056731.1, forward strand.
CTTCTATTTGGAGTAAAAGTTTATAGTGGAAACATCTTTAATGCCCATGTTTAGTCACTGTCTCCTTGTGCTATCTTTAACTGTTAACCAAGTTCCATATTATTTTATTTATTTATTTTATTTATTTTACATTTGTTAACCGGGCTAGTCCAACTGGATATATTTCCATTTTCAGCAAAGGCCTGGGGAGAAAAGCTCCACAGTAACATTAAAAACAAAAATTTATAATGCACACTTGTAAGAGAAAAAAGTTAAAATATAAGAAATGTAAAACAAATAATAAAAGAGAGAGCACTAGTTACAAGGTCATACTATATACATAAACACCATAATTCGAAAAAAAAGAAATATTTACAGAAATAAAAAAAAAAACTTTGAAAAGGAGATTAGGTACTCTTACAATGAAATATATGAGGTTGTTTACAGTATATTAACAGTTATTTCATATCATATTTACAACAATAATTTAAAACAGTTTCTGCTACCCAGGGGTAGATAGTGTTAGAAAAAGGTGAGGGGAGACAGGATAGACAAAATGAGAAAAGATAATGCAGTCAATTAGTCAGGGTAACAGCAAGGGCATAACCAGTGTGTTTTAAGATGTTGCTTTAGCCTTTGCTTAAAGAGTGGGAAGGAGGGAAGTACCGTTAGATCTGATGGCAACATGTTCCAATATTTTCCAGCTGTATTAGAAAACAAGGAGTCACCTGCTAAGTTATTTGACTTAGTAGTTCTAGCCAGTAGTTTGGTAGAAGAGTGTAAGGAATTGAGGTTAGCATAGGGGGTAATAAGGTTGGAGAGTATTGGTGTGTTGTTGGGTTGGTAGAATATCCTATGAACAATGGCAAGTTGGGAAAGTATCAGTAAGTTTTCTAGTTCAAGCCAGTCAAGCTGCTTTAGGTTCAGATAGTGGTGTGTTCTAAATGGGTTTCCAGTGGCAAACCTGGTAATATTATTATAGGAATTAGTTAGTTTAGTGAGATTCTTTTTCTTTAGGTTAGTATATATAGGGGAAGCATAGAGAGGAGTGGAGATTAGATGGGAGTGGGCAATTGTAGCTCTGGCTGTTGCTGTTAAGAAGTGTTTTATTCTATATAGGGAGCCCAGTTTTCTATTTACGGTTTTTATAATGTTATTTATATGATTGTCAAGTGAGAGTTTATTGTCAATTAAGACTCCTAATAATTTGGTGGTAGAGTCTGGGGTTATGATGGTACCATTATCTGATTTGATTGAGAAATTGATTGGGGGGGGGACTTACTGTTAGGTGTGAAGAGTAAGAGCTTCATTTTTTGGCATTCAAAAGGAGGCAACGTTTTAGGAACCAAGCCTCAACTGAGTTGAATACTATCTGAGTTAGGGATTGAAGTTTAGATGTGGAGTTGGCAGAGCATATGAGTGTGGAGTCATCTGCATATTGTATGCAGGTAGCTTGCAGGATTGCTAAGAAAAGGTCGTTGATGAATACTGAGAATAAAAGTGGACTGAGAATGGAGCCCTGAGGGACTCCAAGGGAGACTGGCAGGTGGGAAGATAGTTGATTCTCCCAAAGGACTGCTTGTTGCCTATTATTAAGGTAGGACTTAAACCAGCGGATGGCTTTAGTGCCAAGAGCAAGGGATTCAAGAGTTTTTAGGAGTAGGGGGTGGTTGACCATGTCAAAGGCTTTTGACAGATCAATAAAGAGTGCAGATGAGAGGAGGTTATTGTTACGGTTTTTATTGATAGAATCAGTGAAAGATAGGAGGGCTGTGGAGGTACTATGAAATGGCCTGAATCCATGCTGACACTTAGCTAGTATATTATGTTGGGTTAGGTGGTTAATTAGTTGATGGTGAATACATTTTTCCATAACTTTTGCGAATACTTTGAGAATATGTAGTAAACTATAATCAACAAGTAACTGACATTTATTACAGTTACAGACTTATCTTGGTACACACAAATGCAAATAAAACATTCTTATTTTTGTTAACTGTCGATATCAATGGTGCTAACATCAAGGAAATGTCACTGATTTGGGTCCATCTGTCCTTACATACGTTCTGATTTTTCTGTTTGTAGAGCCAAGAGACTGAAAGCTATGACAAACATTTTATATTGCTTATCAGACAGTTGTCATTTATTTGACATAGTTAATCGTATAACTTTTTTAAAGCTTGAAATGAAGTCATTTAGGATTACCATTTAAAGCATTGAGACTGACAAACGAGGCTAAGAAGAAATCCTAAAACTGTATCTGGATATTACATTTACTATTCACAGATAATCTAAATTTGTAAAGAGATGGTGTATTTCTGTTAATAAACATTATTTCTTTTTCATTGGGTCTTCCCTGAAGAGAGGCAGTAGGGGCTAACCTGGTTAACAAAGAATGAATAAAATAAACCATTAACTATCAAATACATCCTGTTGGATATATCTTTTTATTGTTAACTGTCAGAAAAATTGTCCCCTGAATGTTCTTAACTAATATAATGGTTTCCAAGGCTGCATCACCATGGCAAAGAAAAAAAATAACTGCAGTGACCTCCACAAGGGTGGATTTTACTCTCAAAGCACATTTAACTTAACCTTCCATCTCCAAAATTGGGAACATTCATTGCCTGTCTCATACCTCTCAACCTCTTAGAGCAAGAAATCTGGACAAAGCCAAACATAATGGTGGGACAAAGTCCGCAAAATTTAGACGATATTTAAATATTGCTCTTACAAACTTAGAAAGTTGATAGAATAACAGGTTTTGCAATAGCTTAAAATTTCTCAAAGGTATGAAGCCTGAATCTGTATTATCTGTATTTACAGTCTGACTTTAATCATTAATGATTTGCCATAAAACCTCAGTTTTATGAGAAGCACCAAAAATATGAGGCAAAAATCTGGACAGTTGAAAATAGATATGTCTGTCATAATTTTGGAGCACTTAGTAACAACTTCCTCTGGGAAGTTCACGTTATGGTTAAAGTAAGCTACTTTACACGTTAAAAGGCTAGTCTGATGAAGTCAAACGGTTCACTGTTATTTGCCAAGGATATTATTTAATTATTCTTAATGCATGAGTAAAAGATCCTTCACTGTGGTGAAATATAGACATTTTAAGACTCAAAATGAAAAACATTTTTTCATAATGAGGTACAGTTGAAAAACATATTTAAGCGCTTTATTTCGGTGTTGTTGCTATGCTACAGTCGTCGCGTGTGAAAACTTCAACTCAAAGCACGTGCCAAATATCTCTTCTATCTACATTACTTGCGCAAAAGAGAAAATCCAGCCTCACGTTACCATACATTTCCAATAGACCTAATAAATCTGAATGGAGACGTCACAGAACAAGCCCCTTTTCTATATCCAATAACTGGTCAATTTTAGGATCAAGCAATACGTTTGACAACAATGTGAACCACTGATCGCAAACTAGAAGGCGGGACTTCCGGGTTACCTGAGTGTTTGGTTGTGGCACTCAGTGGAATGGAGGGGATAGTTATTTTTTCCTACTGGAGTGAGTGGATAATTTGTTAATGGTGCGATGTTTCCCTTTGCTTATAGTTGTTAGAATTGTTCACTTATTCTTGGCTGAGTATCTGTAAAGTTTCTTGTAATAGTTGAATCAGTCATTGCCTGAGTTGTTAGGACGGAATTTGTGTGGGGACGGGAAGCTAAGGAAGAAGCTGACAGTGGCCCAATCCAAGTGCAGTTATTGAAGCTCGTTGTATATATATGACAGCAGGTAAGTAAAATGAGCAGTGCCCCGTCTCCGTTTTGTTGTTCTCCTTATTTGTACATCTAATTCTGCTGTGTTTAGGTTGCACTGTATAGGGTGGTTGGTGTGTGTAGTCCCATGTTGGAACATAGACTAGACTGAGTGACAGGTGTCTTCTTGAAAAGGGAATGGTTAAACAATACTGATAAGTAGGGCCTTCTATGATGCCTTTTGAAACATTATCACCAGAATGTTGTCAAACAATACTTCAGGCATCCCCTGGAACGGGTGTGAAATGAAAGAATTGGAACAAATATGCAAGCCGCCATCTTTTCTGCTGGTGCTGTTAAATTTATGTTTGAGTCGCCTACTACTGGAGAGGCAGTAAATAATATCAGGTGATGTGAAATGCAGGCTGTCTGCTGCACTTTCTGTATATCCAGGGCACCTGTAAATTGACTGCTGCAAAAGTTAGTTTTGTAAAAAAAGTGCATTGTTTTTATATAATCACCATCCCCATAAAGTTGTTCCTGTGTTCATGAGTAAATCGAAGCAGTTGATTGTCTTTAAACTTTTAAGCATCTTGTTTGATGCAGATGTGGAAGTCCTTAATACGCTGTGTATGTATGACTGCTGCTGTAAGGAGAGTTCAGTTGTTTATTTTATCTGTGTACGTGCATTTAAAATGTTTCCCGTGGGTTGTTGTAATGGTTAGTGTATTTCACTAAATTGTTTATGTTTGAATGGTTTGAAATTTTTCTGATTGCAGAGTGTCTGTATATGTATTCCGTGTGTATTCTATTTTGATTGGTTACGTTCCGACTCAGCAGTCGGGACCTTATCTAGGCCCCCGTCCTTTATGTCAGCAGGAGTCCAAGCTGTGTCAGCTTCTGTCAGATCCGCACTGCGTCGACTGGTGTGATGGTGGTCATTTAATATAGCTGTGAAGTTTTGGAAGTTATACTCTAGTACGTTTGGGTTTTGAGTTTTTAAGTACAACTTACCGTTACCGACTTTGTTGATGAAACTAGTCATTCAGGTGTCTGTTTATGAACATGTCTTGTGCATGTGACAGTTGGTGAGACCTGCACGTTGAGAGCAGCACATAATGTTTGAGTGTGTAACTACACTGTCTAAACTTTTATTGTTGTTTTTCTATTAATTTGAGCGTATTATAGACTGGAGGCTTATAGAAATAATGTTTAATGCTTTGAATTAAGCGTTCATTTAATTCTTTTAACTATTTCTTGACTATGGCTTATTGATTGTCGGTTATTTCCTGTTTCATGTTGACAATGTAGTTTCTATGAATGTAAACAATACGAGACTTTTTTTCTTTTTTGCTGATGCAGGGCTTGATGAAGATTACTTGATTAATATAGAAACAATTACTAATATCTGCATATTGCATTTCACTGTTTTTAACTGGTGTAGTTTGTTTCACAGTATGTAGTAGATTTGTTTTGCTTATTGTGTGCCAGAGTACCACCCGCAGCCTTAGCTCTTAATGTATTTGTACTAGAATAGTGGGCAAATGCCAAAAAATAACGAAGTCCCAAAATTGGGAACAATTTTTAAATATTACCTTAATTCATGTAAAAAGTTATTAGTGTAACAGGTTTTGCATTATTATTCTTTTTCCCTCCACAATAAAATGTATGCATTCTGTATCCGTCATTGCTGACAAATTTCAGGACTCTGTGATTTGCTAACATGTATGATGGATAGGGCAAAATCAGTAACAATTGAGGTATGCCATCAGCTGATTTAACAGCTGTAGACCCAAAGGAAAGGGGTCATAAGAAACTGTGGCTTTTTTTTTTTTTTTGCCACTAATTACTTTCTGCAGCATAGAGCATTACTAGAAAAGAACGCTTCTGCTAAGATGCACAGTGTATGAAAAACACCTGTTTTATTTGATTTTATTGTGTTTTGCTAATCTTAATTGTCTGTGTGCATCTTCAAGAACAAACTGAGTGAATTGGAAAACTGATTTAATTGATGACCTAGAATTTGAATGTGGTGTCTTGAGTAACTTTGGGTTTTAGTCTCTCACTTTCCCTTATGTGAAATGCACTTTTAAACTTTTTTTCTTTTTAGTAACAGCTTTATATAATTTAGTTTAACAGTAGCAAAGCAGTATATTTTTAGAGTGCTGATCACATCACGACCAGTCCAAGTTATATTCAAAATAGTAGAAACAGTAATGTAACAAATAACCAACAGCGGAACACAAAAGTAATAAGTTAAAAGTAATAACAAGGCACAGAAGAGAGAGAAGAGAGTATGTATAAATTTTACATCTTATTGAGGTATATATTTTAAAAGTGGAAAAGGGGAATTGGCGTAATAACAGAAAAATTATAAGAATCAGGATTAATTGTGGAAGCTGTAGGGGATAAACACGGGTGTTTGGAAGACCAGTTAGGAAATAAGGTAATGGTAAAGCCAGAGAGTCTGGGACTGAGAGAGTAAATGATGTAAGGTGACTGAGTAAAGAGATGTTATGTAGTTACATTCTGGAAGCATGCTCTTGGTGGTAACTGATGAAGATTAGTGGCATAAATGGGGTGACAAGCAAGAAGTTGTACTTCAGTACTTTAGTGATGGTGCTGCTTTCTGGCATTTGCATTTGTATTGCTCAAAGAGATATGATTTGAATTATGGCCCGAGCTTAGTTAGTTTGCATGGTGAGGTGGTGAGGAAGGGTTTGCCATGGTTTGAGCAAGTACAGAGAAATTAAAATTTGAGTTGTGCAAGCTGGGCATTTTTCCTAGTAGCGGTTTTAGCTGTTATTGAAAGGAGTTCAGGTTTGTTTTTGTGAGTCCAGGAAACAAGAGTTTTTTTTTTTTTAAGTCTGCTTCTGAAAGTTGAGAGTGGATGGTTGAGCCAGCTGCTTGGGTATCTGAAAAGGTGTTTGTGCTTGTCAGTTAACCTGAGAGAGCTGAGAACTTTGTAAAGACTGTGCTCTTTATTACTAAAAAGGTGTGTGTGTGTGTGTGTGTGTGTGTGTGTGTGTGTGTGTGTGTGTGTGTGTGTGTTTTGGGGGGGTGGGGTTAAGGAGAAGCATTTTGGAGGTTAGCCAGTGCTTTAGTTCCAGAAGGTCTGTTTGCAGTTGGGTTTGTAATGCCTCTTACGCAGATTAAATCTTTAGAGGACCGTGTCATTGGCATATAAGATGAGTTGTAAGTAATGTATGTCAGTGGATAGTTTTAATTTAAAAATGGTAAAGACTATTGTGACAAGCATTGATCCCTGTGTTACACTTGAAAGATTGTAGGTAATGTGTGACAGCAGTCTGTCTTCACAGTAAACAATCAATTAGTCAGGAGGTCTTTCAGCCAGTGTGGCTTCAGTGCTGATGCCAGTGTCAACTAGGTGGGCTAGTGTGTTTGTGTAGTCTGCCATGTTAAAGGCTTGGGTCACGTCAATGAAAATGGTGGCAGTAAGATTACCTTTACACATGTTGGTGAATATGTCGTCTGTTAGAGTCCATAGTGCAGTCTTTTTACGCTTACCTGCCCAGAGGCCATGTTTTATTGTAAAGTAGGTGGTACTTTGTCAGATATGAGCTAAGCTAGTTACAAATCAGTTTTTCAAGTATTTTGCAGTGGGTGGGAAGGATGGGCTGGTAGTGACTTATGGAGCAGGGTTTTGGATCTTTAACACATCTGCTGAAGGCTGGCTTTCAAATTGTGTTCTTGGTGCTTGTTGAATCTGAGGTTAAAGATATATGTATTACGGAGGAATCTCTTCAGTGGTGATGAAACCAAAGACACAAGTTGTTTGGTCCTGAGGTAGAATGAATTGGGATCTGTACATGTATTGCAATAATTTACTTGGCAGTGATTTTAGTAAGGCAGATAAATGGGGAAAGGCATGTAGGATGATTGGGACTGTTTTGGGAAGGAGAGGAATGAATGCATTTGTGGAGGGGAAGTTGGAGAATGCTTTCAGGAAATAGGATGGTGTGAGTATTGCATGTTGGATAATAGTGAGGTAAGCTCCTTTGGAGGAACTTTCTCAGATATTTTATTTACTTTTAAGTTAGAATTGTTTTGGGAGTGTGTAGAATAGTGGTTTGTTCAGATATGAAGTATTTGCTAAGCTTCTCCCTTTGCTCAAAATAAACGGTTATAAACAAATGTGTATTATTGTCCTTTTTACATCTTCCAGCTTTGCTGTATTGTTACAAGGAGGGGTGTCCTAATTGGATATCCATAACAGATCCACAGGAAAATGCTGCTAGATGATGAGAATGCCATTTGGTTGGACATAAACTCTAAATCCCTTACATGTAGCATAATCTTGTATGGTTTCACGCAAATTCCCTTTTAGACTTTGATCTTTGTATCGGACCCTAGTAAATACACCACCACAGATACAGTGTCAGACACTCCCTCTAATCCTCTCGCATTCTCTGCATTCATGTCTCTGTCGCATTCACTTGAACAGCATGTTTATAAATCAGTCTTTCAAATTTTACCCAGAAATATTTATTCCTCTATCATCTCAACTGGAATTTCTAAAAATTCTCTCCTTGCATGATGCTGTAAATGAATTCAGTACAGCTTTCCTGAATACCCTAAATAGCCGTGCATCTCCTAGAAGGAAAAGAGCGAAAAGAAATAATGCAGTTTGGCTATCCAAAAAAATTAGAAGGCCAATGCAGAATAGAAAAGAAACCTGAAAGAATGGCAAAAATATAAAACGCCACGATATATTGAAAACTTAAAGAATGCTTTACAATAGTACTAAAAAGAAAATTAATGCAGGCAAAAAGCTACTGTAATAATTTTCAGAATAATAGTAAACACAACCATAAATTCAGAAATCTTGCATCCCGGCTAGAAATTCAACCGTAATCCCTCTCCCAATAACTCGTCAGTCAAAATCACAATACAATTCCACTTTTTTTTTTTTTTCTCCATAGCTAGTATAGCATCTCTAACCAAAGATTCCCCAACATTTAGTCCCAGCCTTTTCCCAGCGACCACATCTCTAAATCCATATCAACTTTTACCTTCAAACCTGTGCAAAACTGCTTTTCAACTTGAACCATGTTGTACTTCAGCTGATAACCTTCCAAGCAATTACCTTAAAATAGTAGCCAACAGCATTGCCTATCCTGTGTCAATCCTTATAAATATGTCTGGAGAAAGTTGCACTTCCTGCCTCTGCACAAAGGAGGAAATTCAACAGACATTACTAACTTTAGATCTATAGCAGTCCTGTCTCCATATCTCCAAAATATTTAAATGTATTCAGCAACAATAACTAAACAATCACTTGCAGGAAGAGCTCCTATCCCCACACAGTATGGGTTTTGTCTTTCTCATAGTACTAACATTGCACTTCTAACCTATGAAGATGCTGTCAAAGCTAGAGATCTTGACAAACTAGTCGTCTCATTATTTCTAAAGCTTTTGACAAGTTTGTCACAGTAAACTTCTACTTCAGATGTCTTCACTAGGTCTCTGTCGGCCCATCTTTCTATGGTTCAGAAGTTGTCTGTCTAATAGGTGTCTGTAAAATGGCAGTCCTCTTTCTTGCCATACCTCCCAGTCACCACCAGTGTACCAGAAGGCTGTATCCTTGGTCTCTTCCTCTTTAACATTGTCAACAACGTTCTCCCTAATGCAAAATGCAGATGACTGCACACTTGTTTGCACATCTGACAGCAGGGCACACCTCCAAAAAATGTATTCAGGAAATTTTAACAACCACTGAAACGTGGCTTTGTAACGCATAACTCGTGTTCAACTGGAAAAAAAAAACTTTTCTTCAAATCCCTCATTTTAAAAAGCAAAATTTGAAGTCCTGTCTCTTGATCTCCTGATAATGTAACCATTGAAGTCACTTCTCACCGCAAATTGTTAGGGATGATAGTGGATGATTAAATTCAACCCATATGTACAAAATTGCATAAGAAAAAAATCATAAAAAATAGAGATGCTTTACAGAGCCAAAAACTCTCTTGCCAACTCAATTAAACTACGCTTGCCACTCATCTCCTCCCCACACTTCATGATGCTCCTATCCTTCCTAACCTCCAGGCATGACAGAAATCAAAACCTGAACAGTGCTATAACAAAATTGCTAGCAAATATGCCTTTCAGAACCTGTCACTGTATAGCACTAAAAACACAACAACCCCCCCCCTAATTTTGTTAGAACTGCCCCATCGACTAATGTGTACAGAGCTTCTTGCCACCTATAGAATTATCCAGCATCCATCTGCTTGTTTGGCTTAAAGTACTATTTTGTACATCTATGTTCCCAGTTGGTCATTATAATCTAGTGACTAAAAACTTTTTTCAGTCCACAAACCTATTAACTTTGCTAGGTATTGTATTCATACCATGTTACTAAGGCTTGGAACTCCTTACCTATACCCATTAGGTCAGTACCCTCCCTCCTATCCTTCAAAACCATTCTGAAAGACTTCTTACCAAATTCTGGCTGTGTTCTTGCTCTACACCAGAATAAACTGCATCTCTAAATGTGAACCAATACCTATTCATATCTTACATCTCCTTGCTCTCCCTTATTTCTATCAATTTCTCTCCCATGGCTTTCTCTCTAAAATATACCATAAGCCTGCTTTTCCTCTTACTTCATATTGCAATTTCCTGTTTGTGTTACACTAACATGCCTTTTAATTTTTCTATAAACTGGCTAAAATTTCTGTAGATATGAGCCTGTATCTCTTCTTAACCATTGTTTTTTTTTTCTTGTCTCTAATTTAGTATAATTATTTAAACTGTAGATGTTTGTTATTTTTGAAGATTGTAAAATTATTGCTCTTAAAATGTTTTGTAATACTTAAGAGCTTTTTTCTCCCTGGCCCTCCCCTGAAAATGGGCCCCTAACCAGTTAGACTTTTCTAGTACTCCAAATGTCAGTAAATAAATTCAAATAAATACATTTGGCTTTGTGTCTGTGGATTACTTGTCGGTGATGCATCCCAAGTTGGTGTAGAGCTCTGTATTTTTGGTTAGGGGATTTTTTCCCCCAAACTTAACTTGGATATACAGTAAAGTTTTCAATTCTTTGAACTGTTTGTATGTTTAAACAGTCAGAAGATTACAGGGAAGTGAGTTTCTGAAGAATTTAAGAGTAGAGTGAACTGATTTAGTAGCATTGTTGGCATCAGCCCAGCAAAGTATGAGTGACCAGGCCATGTAGTAGAGTTGGGCTTGCAGTTTTGATAGCTAATGGTGAGAGGAGATCTTGGGGGTGTTTGATTTTCAAGTTGTGTATGTGGATTGATTGGTTATTTGTTGGCTTACTTACTAATTAACGTATCAGGTCGGCAAGATGTTTACACATACCAAGCTTGATGGGGTCAATAGTTAATTTACAAGGGATAATCCTGTGTGTGTTAGGAGGTGATGCAGTTAGAATGCAGTGCAGAAGACCTTTGATGGTCTTGAGGGGGGGGTGGAGTTTAGGAGGAGATGACTTGAGTGACACTTCAGTGGGAGTTTCTCTTGTGATCGGTAGAGAAGATTTGGAGCACTTTGCTGGCTGTACTCTGTTATTGTTTCAAAGAGCACCAACAATCCCCCTTTGATAGGTGGTGAAGAATAACAAGTGGTATCGAGGATTTTGGAGAGGTGGAGATATGCTCTAGAGAGGAGAGGACTGAAGGTCAGCAGGACTAAGACAGAATATGTGTGAATATGAGGGAGGATAGAGGAATGGTGAGGATGCAGGGAGTAGAGTTGGCAAAGGTGGATGAGGTTGATGAGGTTAAGTACTTGGGAATAACAGTTCAGAGAAATGGTGAGTGTGGGAGAGCGGTAAAGAAGAGAGTACAGGCAGGGTGGAATGGGTGGAGAAGAGTGTCGGGAGTGATTTGTGACAGACTGGTACCAGTAAGAATGAAAGGGAAGGTCTACAAGAGGGACTAGCTATCTTGTATGGGTTGGAGACTGTGGCATTGACAAAATGGCAGGAGGCAGAGCTGGAAGTGTTAGAGTTAAAGATGTTAAGATTTGCACTGGGTGTGACAAGGATGGACAGGATTAGGAGTCTGTATATTAGAGGGTCATCTTGGGTTGGACGGTTTGGAGACAAAATCAGAGAGGCAAGATTGCGTTGGTTTGGACATGTGCTGAGGAGGGATGATGGGTATATTGGGGGAAAAGGATGCTAAGGGTGGAGCTGCCAGGTAAGAGGAAGGCCTAAGATGAGGTTTATGGACGTGGTGAGAGAGAAAATGCAGTTGATTGGTGTGGCAGAGCAATATGCAGAGGACAGGAAGAAATGGAAACGGGTTATTCGCTGTAGCGACCCCTAATGGGAACAGCTGAAAGAGAAGATTATCAAGGATTTTGTCGTCCATCCCTTCCCCATCGAGTGGTACCAGAGGATCAGCTTGGATGTATGGTAGAGAGCCGGGCAGCAAATGGTCACACTGAATGGCTCTGGGGGGGGGTTCTTTGCTTCGTATGTGCCGCTTTTCTTATTTGCCCCAGCAGTCATGTCTGTGTTGCAACACCACCTGAAAAAAACTAGTTAGAAAATTAATCTAATGGTTGCAAATTTAGTGTTGATGGGGAGGTGATATGACACCACTATTGTCGAAATGCATGTGGGAGCAAAACCCCCATTTTCACCCATGTAGTGGGCTTTTACTACTGCATCCTGTACTAAATCTTAACAATTTGTGATTGACTTAGTGTTGAATGAGCATGCTTCTGTTGCTGTAGTCTCTATGTATTTGCGTACGTTACACTGTAATAGCAGATATCCATCCGTGTAACCAGTGTCACTCACTGCTTTCGATTTTTTTTTTTTTTTTTTTTTTTTTTATTTGCTGAGGTGTGTGATACATTGATTTATGGATGAGTTTTAGCGGTTAGAATTGTGTGTATTACTAGGATACATGTTCGGAGCCAAGTATTTTAAGTGCATTTTTTTTTAGTTTTTACTTTAATATGCAAATATTCCCTTTTATTGGAAAAAAGCTTTAAGAACCTGATAGTTTGATTGTGTTTCTCAATTTTAATTTTTGACCAACTGCCTGTATATATTTATGATGATTCTGAAACTGTTCATTTTTTATGTCTGCTATTTGGCTCACATTGGGGTAATTGTCATTATGTCTGTCTATCTGGACTGTTTGCATGACATATGAAACGATTCACTGGCCTCAACCTATTGAGCCTAGTCTTGCTGGGGAGCAGCATTTACTATAGTGATTAAAACATTTTATTTCGAAGTACAGTTATTTTCAGCTTTATACTACATTTTTCAGAATGTGCTGTAGCTTTAATCAATGTTTTATTTATATATAATATAAAATGTATGTATAAATATATAGATTCACTGCAGAAGCTCGAAATACTGAAATCTCGAATTTCAGTATCTCGAGCCCAAGAAGTGGAATCCACAAAATGACGAAAACTAAAAACCGCGAAATTCAAAACCTTGAATACCGGAAGTTTTGAATTTTGCGGTTTTACTACACACACACACACACACTCACTGTACTACATGAAAGCGGGGGGGGGCAAGTTCCCCGGCACCACCTATGGGGGGCTGCACCCCCCCCACTTAAATATTCTCACTTCGAGGTCGCACTACATACAAACACACACACAACACCACCACACAAGCTATTTACTCTTCGCACTCACACGTCACAGCAACAAAACACACTGACACACACCACAGCCTCTACCCAAACCCCTTAACGTACACACACTTAACCTGAATACATAACCATAGTGGAAATTGAAGCGCAAAATTCAAAACCTCCGGCATTCGAGGTTTTGAATCTCGTGCTTTTAAACTTTTGCTATTATGTGGATTTGGTTGGCTTCTTGGGCTCAAAATACTAACATTCGAGATTTCAGTATTTCGAGCTTCTGAATGGAACCCATATATATCGAATGCCGGAGGTTTTGAATTTTGCGCTTCAATTTCCACTATGGTTATGTATTCAGGTAAGTGTGTGTGTACGTTAAGGGGTTTGGGTAGGGGCTGTGGTGTGTGTCAGTGTGTTTTCTTGAGAAATATATATATATATATATATATATATATATATATATATATATATATATATATCTACACATTCACGTCTTAATTTGGAAATGCCAAAATCCCGAGGTTCAGAATATTGAATTCAGAAACTCGAGATCTCGGAATCTTGAAGTTAAGAAACCCCTCCCAAAAAGCAGTCAGCACATCACAAAACATGTTTTTGCAGGGTGTCAAACCCCCCGTGCCCCCCACTACTTAAATATACCAACTCTGAGATCGCACTACAGCGAGGAAAAGGGGAAATCTCCTGTTCCACGCTGTATGTCAATCTCCGTTCAGGATTTCGAAGTTTTAAAACTTCAATCATATGATCTTCTGTCATATGAATTTTGAAGTTTTAAGCTTTGATATTCTGTAAGGGATGTATATATAATTTATATAAAAATGTTTTATGTTTGGTAAGCATGGGGTGGGGAAGGTTGCGTCCCCACTTGGGTCATACATTCTTCCTCTTTCTTGGTATGAAAGAGGTTATTCCCTTTCCTCCAAATTAAGTTTATATTTTTTATGATGCCTTAATGTGTATGAAAGTTTCTGTTATTGTACTACATATGGCCATTAAGAGGGACTTCCTTACTGATTTTATTTGTGTGTGTTTTTGGATTCTTCATTCTGTTTCCATATTACTCTTTTGTATCACATAGCACAACACATTCTAGATATAAGTAAGTTTTAAAACTTACTTATCTAAACTATTTATTTTATTTAACTGCTCTAAAAAACGTGATCAGCCCCTATAGAAACAACTGCTCATCCACCAAACTCCTAGTTCAAACGGTCAAATTCAACCACTCTGCTGGTGACTTGATTTTTGCCAACTCTGTTGTAAAGACATGAAACTCTCTCTACCTGCTGACCTGACTCTAGAGCCTTCATTAACCTTATTCAAAAACAAACTTTAGAATGATCTCAGATCGCACTGGTTATGTCCCTGTTCTAACCCTGACTACTGTCCTCTCTATTTCTTTGTTGCCTCTAATCTACAAATGTTTTATTATGTACCTTCTCCATATCAGGAAAGGTAAGTTGTATAAACCGCTACTCAATGTGTCTGAATCCTGAATGTAATACTTTGGTAGTACCTGTAAATAAATACTTGTATTTCTCATGTCTGTAATCTGTATGTAACTACCATGTGCTAAAAGTTCTATAATTGTGTATGTACCTTGGAGCTTTTCTCCCTGGGCCTCCGCTGAAAATGGACATGTATCCAGTCATACTATCCCAGTTAACAAATGTAAATTACGTTTTTGTTTTTTTCCTCTTGCATTTAGTATTTTGAGTTTTTGGCTTCTTAGAGTTCTAAAATCAGTGTCGCAGTTTCTTTAACTGAATTAAATTTTGTTTGCTTAGCTGTTAGATGGGTGTCCATCTGCTTTTTTTTATTTCTTTCACATTCCTAAATGGGTTTTCTTAAGTCTTCAGTGTTGTAGACCTTGCATTCCAGACCCTTTCTCACACTTGTTTAATTGTGAAAGTTGTGAGGCCAGTCTAGCAGTTGTTTGTTCATATGTGATGGTTTTTAATTAATGTCATTTATTTATTTACTTTTATTTAGTTAATCTTTACGTTTGTCCTTACAAAGAGCTAACATAGCAGATGACATCAGCTTGTGTTTCATATTGCCCTTAATTTTTTGCAGTTGTGCAATGAAAGGAGTACTTCAGTAGTTAAAGTGACAGCAACGTAATCAGGTAGTTTATGTAGTGTTGCTCAACCCTGGTATGTAAAAAGCTTCACTACATCTGACTGTTATAGTTTTCACTTTACTTGTGTTTTGTACGATTTTAATGACCTCAAAGAAGCAGTCTTGAGATGTAGGATGCAAAATCATGGATGGTTATTGATACACTATTAGAATCTCCTTGTGTTCTGACTGCAGTGCTTCTCAAACAATCTGGAAATATATTGCTGATAAGTATATTTCTTGGCACTTTTCAGAGTTCTGCATTTTTAATTTTTGCCTGACTGAATTATTTTATATGTTTGCTGTTTTCTCATCTTTTATGAAATTGGTTCCCCGCCACTATTCCTGTGGTGGTGGTAAAGTTTATAAAGCTGGTCTGACGGATCATTTTTTAGTGTTTTTCAACTGTTGAGGGCTACACACACAAGTGCGATAGCCATTCTTCTGCAATAGAAGTGTTTGTTTTACTGTTTCTGTTTTAATTATTGAAAAAAAACTACCCCCCCCCCCAAAAAAAAAAAAAAAAAGAAAGAAAAACCTCCTCTCTCTCTCTACCTGTTCCTGCCTTTCTTTAACCAGTAGAGTCCGGTTTTCAGATTTTGCTGAATTCTGGGCTGTGTTGTAGTTTCTGTGTTGCCCAGACCTTACTAAGATAGAAGGAAGCTTCTCTGTTCATCAGTGAGAGTGGTGAGCTTTGAGCAGCCTGTCTGTCACTGGAGTCGTTTCAGCTCAGAATCTATAGTTTTAATGGCCATTTTGGGCTATTTTTATCTTTCATCTTTCTGTTTAAAAACCCGTGTTTGTGCGGTTTTGCGCAGCGCTATTTAACTAGCGTTAAACTATTCCTGGTTCTAGAAAGTCTGCTCTAATAATTTTCCCTTAGAACTAGCCAGTTTTCTAGTTTTAGCACTTAAAACTGTTTCCTTGTGCTCGGCACTTGTTCAAAACTCGTTGCAAGCAGTAAATCTACAAATTACTGCAGCACTCAACTTTCCTCACTTGTTTGGAGGAAAACAGTTTTTAGTACTTAAATTAATAAGCACCTATCCAGGCATGTTTAAGGGTCAGGTCCCAGTATTTTCCCCTGTCCACCTGATGAATCTGGGCATCTTGGGGCAATGTAGCAGTTGACTCTTGTACACTGACAACCCTCGCCTCCTACCACATAAAACACTACAACCTGTGAGAGATGCACTTATAGCCAACTGGAAGCCAAGCTGTCTCCAGCCAAGACTGTACTAGACAGTCAAGAGGAGAAGGTAAACACCTACACCACACCACACTGTGCACATAGTCCATCAAGACCTACACCACCTAAACCCACACATAGCAACACAAAACACACACCTACATTCGCAGAGGTTCTCAAAAGTTTGCCCAAACAGAGACCTCCAATGCTGAAATGCAAGCAATCCCCCCCAATACTACTCCGATGACATAGTCCACCAAATCAGTGTGCCACTCAACCTCTGCATGCCCAACACACTAGTCATAGCTGACTCTATAGTCAGGTGTGAATGACCTGAGATGCAAGTCCCTGGACTACATGAAAAGAAACTTGGAGGAGCTCTCGGATCATGTAGCCCAGGCAGGTATGACCCTAGCCCTGAGTAGCATCCTGCCATCACCCAGAATGATACCACAATAAAAGGACAAAATGATTGACTTCAGCAGTTGGATAAGCTTCTGGCGTCATTCTAAGGGGATTTGAGTATCTGTCTGCCTGGGACGACATGATCGACAGACCACGATGCTTTGCCAGAGGTGGCCTGCACTAGTCGCCCCTGGAATTCTGGATACTGACTAAGGCTCTTGTCACCCCTGTAGTGCCTTTTTTAGGGAAGGTTCAAATGACAAACTCACCACCGTAGCAGATCTAAGCAAGCAAAATCTGAGGGTAATGCTACTTAATGCTACTCAGTGCTAGAAGTCTAAACCAAAATACACTCACTCGAGGCACTCCTTAAAATGGAGAACATCGACATCTGTGCAGTGACGGAGACTTGGTTCAAGGCTCCAGAGAGCACTCCTACATTACCAGGCTATAACTCTTACCACACCTTTCGGTTACCTAACATGGACCGAAACACTAAAGGAGCAGGCGTGTCCATATTCATTGATTAGATCCACATCTCCAGGCTAGTTGCTCAACATAATGCATCTGAAATTATCCAAGTGCAACTAACACTGGGCAAGACTGCAATCCAGGTTGTAGCTTGTTACAGATCCCCCTCCATGCCCTAGGATGCCCACTCCACATTTCTTGATATACTGGGTAATGTTAAGGTACAGCCCAATACTCTAATAAGGAGCGATTTCGACTACCTCATCATCAACTGGGAAAACTACTCCTGTACTAACTCATAAATTCCAACGCCCTGGATCAGCTTGTCCATACCCCCACCAGGGGCAGCAATATCTTGGACCTGGTTGTTACCAGTATGGGCAACCGATGTTCACGCCAGAGGTCAATTCCTCGCTGGTCAGGTCTGACCACAAGCTAATCATCCTAGACATCAGTATCCCACTCCCACTCCCCATTAAGAAAACCACAGTAAAAAAAAAAAAAAAAAAAAATCTCCAAAGCCAACTTGATGCTTCTTAAGACAGAAGTGGCAAGCCTCACGACACCCATACAGATGGAAAATAGAGGTACGACTGCTGAATCCTATACAAGTGCACTGTATAAGCACATACACGAGTGCATGGATTGTGCCATCCCCAATAGAACCAAGATGCTATTCTCCAAAAAAAAGGAAGCCAATCTGGTGGTCTTCTGCCATAAACAAAATCTACAACAGAAGGAAGAAGCTGTTGCAAAAGAGTAAACTCCCCTGATTGCAGGAACTCCCTGGCCAGTCTCAGTAAGAAGCAGAGATCCCCCATAAAATCCTCCAAAGCTAGTTATAAAAATAAAATTGCCACTGAGTCGAAAGACAAGCACAAAGCATTCTACAGCTATGTCGAGAATCTCAATGGTGCCACTCAGATCTGCTCTGAGCTACAGCACAATAGCACTAGATATACAGAACCAACTGATATTGCAAATATGCTGGCAGATAGGTTCGGTGCAAACTTCATCCCCCTGACCCCCCAAAGGGCCCATCACTATACTGGGAGAATGCAAAGTCCCTGTAATCACGACTGCATAAGTAAAGACCGCACTCTCCAAAGCCAAGAACACAGCATCCATGGGACCTGACAACATCCCAGGCTGCGTTCTGCACAAACTACAGAATGAACTGGTACCCCACTTAAGTACCATGTTCAGTCATAGCCTCACTTCAGGCTTTGTGCTTACTGAATGGCACACATCGGTTATCCCACTCCACAAAGGGGGCACCACCACGGACCCCGTGAACTACTGTCCCATTAGCTTGACAAGCCTGGTCTGCAAGGCCATGGAGTGCATCATCTTGGAGGTTATAAACAAGGACATAGGTAACTTCCAAACTCTGGAATCCACTCAGTTTTGGGTTTGTAAATGGTAGGTCATGTCTCCTAAACCTGATTGACTTCTTTGAAGCAGTCACCAGAACTGTGGAAGATGGTAAGGTGGTGCACACAGCTTGTCTTGACCTCACCAAGGCTATTGACACCATCCCCCATTCTGGAATTATAGAAAAACTCACTACACTGGGCATAAATATCTGTCACAAGATATGTGGCCAACTGGCTCACTGACAGAACCCACACAGTGAAAGTGGCAGACTCCAAATCCAACTTCAGACCAGTGGCAAGTGTAGTACCACAGGGCTCAGTCCTGTGTCCTCTCCTGTTTGGCATCAATTTCTCAGAAGTTCCAGCTAATACAGCAGGTTGCTGGCTAAGTTCGCCGACTACTGCAAACTAGGTGCCATTATAGAATCGACTAATGATGTGGGCATTCTACGAATGGGCCTCACTAAGACTGATGCTTGGTGTCAGTCATGGCCTCAAGCTCCGTGCCAAGAAGTACATTGTCATCCCCTTTGGGGAAAAACACTGTACCCATGAACTACCACATAGGCGGTAGCCTACTAAACACCGAAAGTGTGATGAGACCTTGGGACACGGATGGACAGTAGTCTCTTCTTTGATAATTACATCGCCACTGTAGTCAGGAAATCCATTCTACATGGCATACGTAATCACAAAGGGATTCACTTCCAGAAAAAAAAAAAGAGGTCATTGTTCCTCTCTACTCATCCCTCATCAGACACATTATGGAGTACAACATTCCATTTGGTTTGTACCTTGCAAGACATCTACAACAACTGGAAAGGCCACAGAAATACCTCCCTAAGAGGATTACTGGCTTCAAACAGATGCCATACGCAGACCGTCTCAAAAACTCCAGCTCAATTCCGTCACTTATTGCCTACTCAGAGGTGACCTCTGCCTAACATACAAAGCAATGTCAAACCCAGATCTGTTGGATATGCTACACTTTAAAGAAACCCCAATCCCTTCGAGCCACACGCTCCAGGGACCTAAACCTTGCCACCACAATAAACAGAACATGTTGGAGGGGTAGATTCCTGTCCCAGAGACTTCCCATTCTCTGGAACAGACTACCCATTCATGTCAAGCAAAGCTCCTCATTAGCCCTCTTTAAGAAAAATCGCGACAGTTGGATGGGAAATAGGAAATTCACCCCGGGGATCACTTCTGTGGCTCTGCTAGATGGGGGCACAGGAAAATAACTTTCTTGGGTGGCGAAAGCCAGGGAACCTTGTTGGCTTGGCTTGGCTTACTTAGGCCCTTGGACCGATAGCCTCGTACCTACCTATGATCGTTTGTCATGGTTATAGATGGCAGTCAGAGGATGTTCCTCTTTGCCAGGAGTTTATTCCTTGTCCACCAGAGCAGACTTTAATGTGAAGTTGTCCTATCTCGTCTTCATTCTGTACCAATGAGTTCAGAACCAATTCTCTGTTATGACTCTGTCGTTTATTAAAGTTCGAGGTCTCCAACCATCTTGTGACTTCCTCCCTATCCCATGATTCTCTAGTTCCTTCCTCAGATCTCGTTTGCCGCTGAAACAGTTCGGGTGATTCCCCGTCTCTGGCCAAGTCAAAATTATCTTTCTACATTTACTGAGTTGTGGTTAAGTATATTATTATATCTTGTTTCTGTGTTTAATCATTCATCGAACACACTTTTTATATAGCGTTCTGCTAGTGTTTGTGTGGTGTTAATCCTATTGGCCCCGTTTATTTGGGCCTACATAGTTCCCACATTCCTTTCTCTGTTCACTTAGGTGCTGTTAGCTTAGTTTGGATAAGTTTGAGATGCAGTTTTCCTTTTTTTTTTTTTTATACATATATCTCTTTCTTGATGGTAGCTGATTTACAGTGTGTGTGACTGCATTATTAGTGTTTGAAGCAGTCTTGTTTGAATTTGTTGTTTTCATAATTCTTAGAGGTATGGTGTTCTGTTGGTGTGAATCTCCATTCCTTCTTGAAGCCTCATCTTCAGGAGGAGCCTTGGATTCTGGACCCAGTGCTGGACCTTCTGACCCATTCGTCGGGGGCCCTCCACCCATGTCTTCACTCCCTCAAGTTGACAGCAAGGCTGCTCTCAATTCCAAGCTAGGCTACAGAAGTTTACCCCAGAAGTTAAACACGTACTAATCTCTTCTCATAAGACATCTAAGACCGTACCTCAGCAAATGGAAAAGATTTTCAATCTGGGCCTCTCAGAATCATATTAATCCTTATTCAGCACCTCTGTCATCCATTCTAGAATTTTTGGCTAAGCTTTTCAATGAGGGAGCAGCTGCAGCAATCATTAGAGTCCACTTAGTAGCAATTTCTAATTTTCACATTGGGAATGAAGGGCCAAATATTATGTCTCACAGACAATCAAAAGCATTTTTTAGAGGCACAAATTTGCTAAGACTCCCATAAAACCACCTCTTCCACCATGGAATTTAAGTTTTGCTTTATCCCATATAACCCCCCACACACACTTCAAGCATGCATAATCTTGCAGCTTAAAGTTCCTGTCTTGGAAAACTATTTTCCTAGTGGCAATCACGTCAGCTAGGAGAATTTCAGAGTTACAGGCCTTTTCAATCAAATCTCCGTACAAGTTATTTCAGAATGACAAGGTCTCACTTTGCACAAACCCTTCTTTCTTACCAAAAGTATCGTCAGAATTCAATCTAAACCACCCTGTAGAACTGCCTGTGTTTTTTTCCCCAACTATGGTAATAAGGCAGAATATATGCTTCACCAGCTTGATTAGACGGTTATGCTTCTATTTACACAGAACAAAAGAATTCAGAAAATCTGACCAACTTTTCGTTTCCTTTTCGGATAGCAAAAAAAGGTGATGCAGTAACAAAAACTGTTAACCAAGTGGTTATAGGATTGTATCTCATTTATCAATCAGTAGACAAACAGCTGCCAAGCAAAATAAGAGCTCATTCTACTAGAGCTATTTCTACTTCTCAAGCCTTCAGTGCAAAGTTACCTATAGACACTATTTGTGCGGCAGCAACATGGGCAAGGCCTTGTACCTTTTATCACTCGTTGCAAAATTGATTTGGCCTCTAGGGACAAGGCTTTCTTTGGGTCCACTGTTCTGAAGAATCTACTCCCATGAGCCACCCAGAGAAAATGGGGCTAGGAATGCTGTCCCATTGGAACAAAATGAAGACTAGGTAGGACAACTTCACAAAAAGAAGTTTATGTACTCATCATAATGTTCCGCGTGAGTTGTCCAGCTCATCCTCATTCTTGCATCCTACCCCCGGCCTTTGGTGTTTGGAGGATTGAGAGGTTTTGGTTGGATGTCTAATATGCTTTGATCCTCCTCTTAGCTTCTAAGGTATATAGACATTTATATAAAGACATCGGCAAACAAGATCTGAGGAAGGCACTAGAGCATCTTGGGATAGGGAGGGAGCCACGAGCTGCTTGGAGACCTCGAGCTTAAGTAAATGGCCATGTCGGAACTGAGAATCAGTTCCAAACCCATTGGTACAGAATGAAGATGAGATGGACAACTCGCATGGAACGTTATGGTGAGTACATAAAACTTCTTTTTTCCACCTGTTCTTTGTTGCATGCTGTTCCAGGGAGTGACAGAACCAGTTCTTCCTTCCTAAGTGAAAGGTTTTTGTTCAGGAATTTTTTTTGTGCCCAAGAAAGATGCTTGGGGACAAGTTTTTAATCTTTCTTCTTGGACTAAAGTGACATTTTGAAGTTGATCACCATCACAAAAAAGAACTTATCTGTTCATTGTTCAAGTTTCCTGGTAACTCTCCTTTTAAAAGGTACACATTTCATTCCTTTTCATCCTGACTTCAGGTTTGTGTTTGGATCACGTTCAGCTGTCCTTAAGTTTCAGTGTTGCAGTATTCATTTCAGTAGAGATCCCTTGCCAAGGGCGGCCCTTTTATTTGGCCAGTATACCAGAGCCTTTAGGTTAAGGGCGGCCACGGTGGTGCAGTGGTTAGCATTGCTGCCTCACAGCAAGATGTTCTCCGGTTCGATCCTCGGCTGGGGTGCCTTCTGTGCGGAGTCTGCATGTCCTCCCTGTGGTCGCGTGGGTTTCCTCCGGGTGCTCCGGTTTCCTCCCACATCCCAAAGACATGCTGCAGGTGGATTGGACACTCTAAATTGGCCCTAGGTGTGCGTGTGAGTGTGCCTTCTGTGGAAGGTTGGGTGCCGGGCTGGCAACTCGACACCGTAAAACTCCACTGCCATTCAATGTGCGGACAAGGTGATCCGCTGTGGCGACCCCTAACCGGGAAAAAGCCGAAAGAAGAAGAAGATACCAAAGCCTTTAGGTTGCTTTAAGGTACGCTTTACACATGCTCATCGTGTAGCATAGGGCATAAAGGTGATGTCCAGTTTTACCATCGTTAGAATTTCTTTGCCTCCTGTCTGAATGCTGTCGCTCGTTCTGTTGCTGGTTCATTAAGCCATTTCAGAAGTGCCTTGTTGGGGTTTTTTTTTTTTTTTTTTTTTTTTTTTTTATTATCTTTCTTTCCTTTTGTTCCTGTTTGTGGAGTTTCATGCTGTCCAAAAGGGCAATGGCAGCATGGGAGATGGATTACCCATAAAGACTGTCGCTAGCAGTGCTTGTTTTGTCTCTGCACTTCCATGACCATACGTCCTGTTCAATTTGCCAAGGCTTCGTTCTTGAGACCCTCCTTAGTCCATTTTCTTTGGCCTTGTATTTGGCGAATCGACTTCTTAAGCTGCTAGCTAAAGACACAATGGAAGGAATTCCTCCTCCGAGGATAAGTTGTCTGTGAAGAAGGTTAAGTAATCTAAGCTGGATCTAATCTAATCTTAACCTTGGTGTCATCTGAGTCGGGAGTTCGTAGAGTCGGGTGAAGTCCTTGAGGCGGTCCCGAGACCCACTGCTAGTCTGTCGGCTCCATCTTCAGCTCCAACCCTTTCTGTGCCTTCCAAAGGTTTCGGTTCTCGGGAGTCCTCAGCCTGGCCCGAGGGGGACTCAGGGCTTCTGGTTTCGGCCACGAGTCTCCCTCTTGGTGCCTCGGCTAGGGGAACCCCAACACTGGTCATGGTCTTGGGGACGGGCCCCTCCTCAGATTCTGGTGGGCCCGCCTTCGAGGCTATGAGGAGTGCACTGGCCAAGTCTCTAGTGAGTTCACCCGAATCTGCGACTCCTTCCCTAGACCCGGCGGCTAGAGCTTCTGGTGCCCCCCTGTCTTTGGACAGCGCAGCTCCTAGGCCTGGGAATTCCTCCTTGTGTGGTCCCCTTTTTTCCGAGGAGCCTTCAGAGTTTGTGCCTGAAGAGCCCTCCAGGAAAAAATTGTGCAAGAGGTAGCACGTAAACTCCCCAGATATCTGTCACCTCGGACACTGACCTCGATGATGCGGAGGGGTCCCCCAAGTCATCCTCTGACGATGTCTCATTCTCCGATATACTGGAGATCTTGAGACAGAGGGGCGACTGGCCATCCAAAACCCCTTCCGCGGAGGAGTCTGTCTTCCTTAAGGCCTTTGGAGCCCAACCCTCCGCCTCCTGGGTGTCTCCACCCTTTGATGAGTTACTGGACCTTGTTTGTCGAAGGGTGTGGGAACACCCTGATTCTGTGGAGCCAGTTCCTTCTCGCCCCAACAAGTTTTTATCCGCACCCCCTGGCAAGGAGTTTCTAACCAAGGGAGTTCTGGTTGATACTATGGTGGTGGCGTCTGCCACCCAGCAAGATGTGGCAGAGGCATCTACTTCTATCCATCCTCCTAACAAGGAGTCCAGGAGCATGTATAGGTACGGGACGCGTACCCTGACGTCAGCGACCTTTACCCTGTGGTCACTGAATTATTTGTCATTTTACGAGGCTCCAAAGGGATCTCATTAAGGAGTTGGGAGATACCCTGTCGGGTAACGTGCCTGAGACGTCAATGCCCAGCTGTCTACCCTTTCGTCCATTGTTAACTCGTCCATGAGGCTCATATCCTATGCAGCCGAAGGGGCGGGTAGGGCAGCGAGTTCGGGCGTAGCCCTTAGGAGGCAAGGCTGGATGCTCTTGTGTCACTTTGCGGAGGCGTTCAAGTCTTCCTTCACTGATGCTCCATTCGATGGGTCCTCTCTCTTTGGACCCAAGGTGAAAGACACCCTCACTAGATGCGAGCAGGAGGGTAAGACTTTGTTTGCCGTTGGGGCCCGGTTTTCGCTTCCCTTGAGACCTTACCCCAAGGCTCAGAGGGGAGGAAAGATGTGGTTCAGAAAGTCCCAAAAGTCTTTCCCTGCCCATCACAGTGACCCCCCCCCCGGAGGCAGAGGGGGTGGAATTATTTTGGAAGACGTCGCCCCAGAGGTGGCGGAGGCCCCCGCAACTCAGGAGACCGCGAATCCTTTTGTGGTTCCTCCGTCCAGCGTCCCTGAGGGACTCCCCGACTGTGCGTCTCCGGAGCCAGTCGGGGGTCGATTCTCGATGCATCCAAGGGCCTGGGGTTCCATCACTCAGGATCAGTGGGTGCTTCGTATCATCACCGGAGTTTACACCATTCCCTTTATCCGTCCCCCACCACCCTCGAGGAAAATCCCGGATGTGCCACCCAGTCAACGGGATCAAGCAGCCATAGAGGTCACAAAGCTGCTTGGAAAGGGAGTCATTCAGCCAGTCCCCGCAGACCAGACTGGGTTAGGAACTTACTCAAAGTTATTTTTGATGCCGAAAAGAACAGAGGACTTGAGACCCATTCTGGACCTCGGCCACCTAAACCGCTTCGTAAGGAAGTCCAAGTTCTGGATAGTCACGTTGCAGTCCATTTTCCCATTGCTGGAAAAAGGAGTATGGATGTGCTCCATCGATCTCAAGGACGCCTATTATCACATCAAGATAAACAGGGCGTCCAGGATACATTTACGCGTCCGCCTAGGAGCCAGTCACTTCCAGTTCCGAGCCCTGCCCTTAGGTCTCACCACAGCCCCCAGGGTGTTTGCCAAATGTCTGGCAGTGGTGACTGCTCACCTGAGACGTCTGGGATTCCAGGTGTTTCTGTGTCTAGACGACTGGCTCCTCACCGCCCCCACCAGGCATCTTCTTATTCAAGCCGTGAGTGCTACCATCGAATTGGGACATCTATTAGGAATTACATTCAACTGGGAAAAGTCTGTATTGCTGCCATCACAGCGTGTTGCCTTTATAGGCGCAGAGCTAGACTCTGTTGAGATGCAAGCATTCCTTCCATCAGAGAGGATAAAGATACTACAGGACCAAGTCCTAGCCTTACTACCCTGAAGCAAAGCCCCTGCCAGGATGGTCCTTCAGCTTTTGGAGTCGATGGCGGCCGGCATTCTTCTGGTCCATCTGGCAAGATTGCACATGTGAATTCTCCAATGGCTTCTGTCAACCCAGTGGTCGTACCAAGATCTGCCCTTGTCCTACCCGATTCTCCTTACGGAAACCTGCCGGCGAGATCTTCATTGGTGGCTCCTCTCCTCCAACCTGAATCAGGGGCAACTCTTCTCCCCCTCCCCCATTGCCACAGTGACCACGGATGCCTCCCAGATAGGGTGGGGGCATTATCTGGACAGGACTGTTCAAGGCACATGGCAAGATCATGAAACCCACTTGCATATCAATGTCCTGGAAAGGAGAGCAGTGCTTCTAGCGTTGCAGGCACTTCACAGCTCTCTTCCCAAGGGTACCATCGCAATCTTTTCAGACAATATGGCGGTAGTATGGTACCTGAGCAAGCAGGGAGGAACCAGGTCTTATCCTCTTTGCAGAGAAGCCATGAGAGTTTGGAACTGGGCGATCGCTTCCCAGAGATTTCTAGTGGCAACGCACATTCCGGGGAAGTTCAATGTGATAGCAGACAGGCTGAGCAGAGTTATTCTGATGCCTCGAGTGGTCCCTGAACGACCGAGTAGCGGCTCGGATCTTCTCCAAGTGGCGGCTTCCCTGTTGCGACCTCTTCGCTAGCCCCTGGAACGCGAAGTGCAGCAATTTTTTCTCCCTGATTACCCCCCAGGGGGAGTCGTCTAGGGACGCTGTAGTCCACAGTTGGCCCCCCGGTATGCTCTACGCTTTCCCACCGGTCCCACTATACCAAAGGTGATTCAGAAGACGATCTGCTTAGGAAGCAAAATGATTTTGATCGCACCACACTGGCCCCGCCAAGTTTGGTTTCCTTTCATTCGGAAGTATGCAGTGAAGGATCCTTGGATTCTGGACCCAGTTCTAGACCTCCTGACTCTTCAGTCAGGTCAGGTCCATCCATCACTGCTAACTGCTTGGCTGCTCCACTTCTGACCTTAGTCAGACAGCATATCCTTTCACCTGAGGTGGTCTGGATTCTGTCTTCTTCTCACAGAGCTTCCACTAAGGAGATATATTCTAATAAATGGAAAAGGTTTGCCATTTGGGCCCAGTGGCACAACCTTGACCCTCTGACAGCCCTGGTGTCTGCAGTATTAGATTTTTTGGCAACTCTTTCTTTTTAAACAGGGTTCCGCTGTCTCCACACTTAAAGTTCAATTGGCAGCAATTTCTAATTATCATGTTGCCTTTGTGCCTTCACTCATGAGTCATAAGTTGTGTAAGGCCTTTCTTAAGGGAGCTTGGTTGCTTCGCCCACCGGTGTCACAACCTGTTTTGCCATGGGATTTGAATGTAGTTTTAGGAGCCTTGACGTCTCATCTCTTCGAGCCGGCGGCCACTTGTGAGCAAAAGTTCTTATCTTGGAAGACTGCCTTCTTGGTAGCTATTACTTCAGCCAAAAGAGTTTCGGAGCTTCAAGCCCTCTCCGTTAAGCCCCCTTATCTGATCTTTCACAAGGATAGTGTGTCTCTAAGACTATATCCATCATTTCTTCTGAAGGTTTCTTCTACTCTTTGTCTGCATCAATCTATAGAGCTACCAGTTTTCTTTCCAAAATTTTCCAACAAGGTAGAATACAGACTTCATCAGTATGATGTGCATAGACAACTGAGGTTTTATTTGGATAGGACACAGCAGCAGAGGAAATCAGGCCAGTTGTTTGTGGCCTTTGCAGACAACAGGATTGTCAAACCAGTAACTAAGACCACTATTGCTAGGTGAATTAGGGATTGTGTTTCATTTATTTATGCATCAACAGGAAGGGACCTTCCATTTCCAGTTAGAGTGCATTCTACTAGGGCTATGGCAACTTCAGTGGCCTTTCACGGCAGACTGTCTGTGGATGAGATGTGCAGCGGCCACTTGGGCTTCTCCACATACTTTTATTTCTTATTACAAACTGGACGTGGCCTCTAGAGGTCCGGTGTCCTTTGGTTCCACAGTGCTCAGGAGTGTTTTCCAGTGAGCCTCCCAGGATCTAGGTGCTAGGGACACTGTTCCATCAGTCATGAATGTAGGCGAGATAGGATCGCATTACATCTTTTAGTTATGTACTTACCATAACGATAGATGTATGTGATCCATCTCGCCTACATTCTTACATACCCGCCCTCCTTCCCCCTACCTGTTGGATCTGGAGGAAACACTATTGTACAGTTAGGAGTGGTTCACGTCAGTGAGTGGTGGTGGGGCCAACAAGATCTGGGGGTTTGGGCGTGGTGCATCCTGGGATAAGGGAGTTGGCCCAGCCAATGAGAGACTTCGTGCTAATGTATCGGCCGAGTCGGAGCCGATTCTCGGCTCCGAGCCCATCAGTCATGAATGTAGGCGAGATGGATCATGTAGATCTATCGTTATGGTAAGTACATAACTAAAAGTTTGGTGAAGTTGCTGCTGATTTGTTTGCCCAGGATAAGGGCAAGTCCCTGCAGGAACTTTAAATTAGTTTGTGTCTCCAGTGCCTAAATTTCAGAGAAATTATCCCAGTAAGCCAGCCTTTGTTCGCAGGCAGTCTTGCCCTCCCCCCAAGGGTTAGAAGGGTGGGAAGTGGGCTCCTCCTCCTAAAGCTACCCAGACTTCTCTGCCCCAGAAGTCTCCTTTTCCTGACAAACCAGATGCTGTCTAACTATTTTGTTCTTATCAATTATTTCAGCTTGTCTGATGTGATCATCACCTTCAGCTTCTAGATTTGAAGCTAAATGGTTCCTTAAAGGCATCTTTCATATTAGGCCTTCCATGAAGTCTGTTTCTCCTTCCTCTGGTTTTAATTTTGATTTAGACAAATTGACCCAGTCTCCTTTTGAGCCTGAAGCCTCCACTTCCTTGCAACATTGCTCTTGGAAGACCTTCCGTTTGTTGCCCTTACTTCTGCCAGACGTGTGTCTGAGTTTCAAGCCCTTATGGCTTGTCTTGTTTTTTGGTGTTTCATAAGGACAGGGTGTCTCTTTTTGTACTAATCCTTCTTTTATGCTCAAGGTGGTGAATGAGTTTTCTTAGTCTATTCATTTTCCCTTCACAATCTCCCAGTGAGAAGGTGCTGCACACATTGGATGTGCATAGACAACTATTTTATTTGGATAAGACTGAGACTTTTCATAAATCTGATCAGCTCTGTTTTTCCCCATCCTAGGTCCTTAGACTTAGCTTTGTCCAAGCAAACTTTCTTCTTGGATTTCTAAAGCCATTTATTTTTGCTATTCCTTTTATGGTAAGAGCCTTCCTTCTGTTAATGCTCATTGTACTAGGGCTGTGGAGGCTTCTGGTGCCCCCCCCCAAGGGTTTGGATACTAATTCTATTCTTAAGGCAGCTGCACCTCTGTGCATACATGTACCAAGCACAAGAAGTCTGACGTAATTTCCAGGGTTAGAGCTGGTTTTGCTAGGGCCATCCTTCATGGCTTCTTAGAGAGTTCAGCTTGGTCCCCCCCCCCCCTCCCCCATGTCTTCTTACTGAGCTTTGGCACTCGCCGTATTGTAATGAATACTGCAATAGTGAAATGGAAGGACTGTACAATTGTGTAAAATCTTACCATAATGGTAGATGTCCTTCTCTTCACTTCTGCAGTATTCACTCCCGCCCTACACCCATGGTCCATTTGTCTTCTGGATGTACCGATTACCTCTGTACTCCTTAGAATGGCATTCCTACTGAGTCTCTCATTTCTGAGATTGGTATGCTTGCAAGTCACCTTTATGATGTATACTACGCAAGGAGTATACCATAGCACAACCTAAAGGCTTTGGTATACTGGCTAGACGTCTGGCTGCCTTTAGCAGGAGATCCCTATTGTAATGAGTACTGCAACAGTGAAAAGAAGTGCAGCTACTGTTGTAAGATTTCACACAATGTACTTACCCTTTAGACTGTCTACTGCATCAAGAGTTTTCACGAAGTGGCTAGCTACAATTGTATCTTGTTGCATGCTACAGGGTATTAATCATATTATTTTTTTTTTCCGTATTTAGATGAATTGCTTATCTTTGCAGAGCCTTTTTCAAAGTGTCAGGAATTTCTTTCTTGGGTGAGAGATCTTAACAAAAGTTCTGATTCCAAGAGCACATTCAAAAATCTTTTTTTGACTCTTCACACAGGATTGTGTTCCTGGGGTGTCAAATGGACATCTCTGTTCAAAGAGCTTTTGTTACACAAGAAAAAATGGACCTATTTCTAAGTTTTTCCAGTCAGACGTATGTCAC
Source organism: Protopterus annectens (assembly GCF_019279795.1). Classification (NCBI taxonomy): domain Eukaryota; kingdom Metazoa; phylum Chordata; order Ceratodontiformes; family Protopteridae; genus Protopterus; species Protopterus annectens. Next base: position 189,520,970 of record NC_056731.1, read on the forward strand.
TGTGAGGGAATACCTCAGGATTTTAGGTTGCGTGGCATTTATGATTTTCTTGATAACCCTGGCAAGATTCCACATGAGAAAGATACAATGGTAACTGAAGTCTCTGGTTCCTAGATCAACATCACTTGTATTTTCTCAAATCCCAGTGCTGAGTTTTGTCAATAGAAAATATCAAATATTCTTAAGTTTGTGTCTCCCTTCTCCCTCCTTGTCCCAAAGCAGTCGGTCATCACAGATGCCTCAGGCTTTTTTTTTTTTTTTCCCCCTTTGGAAGCAGTTGCAGGAGGGATGGTAATGCAAAGTGTGTGGGACACCTAGGACCGATGCAAGTACATAAATATGCTTGTCCTGATGAAGACAATAACATTTCTGAGTCATTTTCATCCCCAGGAGCTCTTCCCCATTGTTTTAGCTGACAGCACAGTTGCGTGGTACATCTTGAAAAAGAGAGAGTTAGGTTGTACCCCCTTTGCAGATTAGCCATGTTGGCTTGGGGATATAGCTTCACAGCACAATCTCACGGTACAGGCATTTTTCATTCTGTCAGTGCAGTATTGTATGGTAGACGAGCAGAACAGGACATGGGACACTCTCGTGTATGCAAATTGGATCAGGATTTTTCCAAAGACTTGATCCATCTGTGGAGAGTTCCTCTAGAAGACCCATTTGCCTTCTCTAAATAATCAGCTGGCAAGATGCTGCTTCAAGATGTCATTGTAGAAGGCATGGAAGACAAATGCCTTTTCTTAGACAGGAAAGTTCCTGTCTGCTTTTCTACCCTTTCCACTGATATTCAGTGTACTTCTCATGATTCGGAAAGAATCTCCTAAAATATATTACTGGTGACTTATCTTTCTGGCCCAGGCAACAGTGGCTTTCGCTTCTTCTGGAAATGGCAAGGGGCAGTTACACAAGCTTCATCACAGAATGGATCTCCTTACACAATACCTGGGATGTTTTATGCACCCTGACTCCAACTAACTTTAACTGACTGCCTGGATGATGGCGTCTTATTTTATTTTAGGCACCTGTTTTTTGATGGTGTGCAGCAGGTAGTATTGGAGGCAAGAAAGCCTACTGCTAGAAAATCGTATATTAGTAAATGGAAAAGATTTTCTAGTTGGTGCTAACAATAACCTAACCAGCATCCATTCAGGGCTAGTTGTTTTATTTTTATAATATTTGTGATAGTTACTTTTTTGTGGCTTTTAGTCTTCCATTGAGGTTCATTTATTATACTGCGGCGGTGGTGCTATGGTAGTGTTGTCACCTCACAGTTAGACGTTGCCCGTTTGATTCTCAGAGTGTCTTCTGTGTGGCGACATGCGTGAATGGGCGTTCCTTCGTTGAGAGTTGTGCGTTAGGCCCGGCAAGCCAGCACGTCAAAATCTACTGCCAATCATTAGCAGACCGGAGTTCCGCTGTGGCGACCCCTAACCGGGAAAAGCCGAAAGAAACAAACAAATTGAGGTTCATTTATTGGCTGTTTCAGCATGTCTGCCCATGGAGCCTCTATTTCAAGGCTTTCTCATGTCAAAATGTTTTTGAAAGGGGTTTTACTTAGGAGGCCTTCTAGAAAGCCAGTAGGCCCTTTCTTGGATTTTTAATTTTTCTGTTAGAGAAGCTAGTGCTTGCTTCATCTGACGCAGCTAATCTGGCTGGCTTGAAGTTCTTAACATGGATAAAAGTTTTTTTACTGATTTGCTTTGACCTCTACAAATCTAAGTTGCAAGCTATTATGGTGTGTCAGCCCTGTCTCATTTCCCACAGAGATGTTTTGAGAACTAATTTGTCTTTTGCATAAAGTGATATCAGAGTTTACTTTAAGCCAAGCTATCAATTTCCCCCAACTTCTTTACTGATTTTGAAAATGAGGGAGAGGAGATGCTCCATACCTTGAATGTCCATTGACAGTGTTTAGTACAATTTTGACAGAAGTAATCTCTCTCAGATCATTGGATCTGATGTACTTTACATATGAAGGAAAGAAGGAACAACCTGTGTCAGAGACTGGTCACAAATTGTTGTCTAAGGCTATTACTTTTCTTTTTTTCTTTTCTTTTTATACTCGCCATAGCAGCAGTTTTCTAGGCAGGGTCAAGGTCTACTTTACCAGGCCGTTTTCTTTATCTGTTGCTTTTTGGAAAAGGGTTAGAGTCTAGAAACTGCAACTTGGCCCTCTGTACTTTTTACAAAGCACTAAAAGTTTGATCCTTTCTCTGGATGTAGATTAGGCTTTGCAAGAACTTTTCTCCAAGGGCTTGTGGACAGTGTCTCTCTCTCTCTCTCTCTCTCTCTCTCTCTCTCTCTCTCTCTCTCTCTCTCTCTCTCTCTCTCTCTGACTCTCTCTCTGACTCACTCTCTGACTCACTCTCTGACTCACTCTCTGACTCACTCTCTGACTCACTCTCTGACTCTCTCTTTCTAGTTCCCATATTTAGTAAGCTAGGGTACTCTACCCATATTGCTAAGGCTACTGCAGCAGTGATCAGTATGATGAACATAGTACAGTTGTGTAAGTAAACTTAACGCAATGGTAGCTGTTTGACTTATCACTGTTAAAATTTCTGTACTCTCTCTCAGTATCCCTTAAATTAGAATTTTTGTGTGTCAATATCCCTTAAATTAGAATTGTTGGCATGTCTGTGTGTGCGGTTTATGCCAGAGTGCAGGTATGTGTTTGTTCTTTATAGCATTGTGTTTACAAGGCTCATTCTCCATCTCTGTGCTGGCAGGAAAGCTTTGAAGGGTTTGGTGACCAAACTTGTCTTTTACTTATCTCAACTCGAGCTGGCTGATAGTTTGAGAACATGGAAGCTGCCCTGAAGCTTTGGAAGTTGTCTGGCTGTTGTATCCTTGTCAGAATATAATCCATATAATTTAAGCTACTGCAACAGTGACACATTGCACATTTACTGTTGTGGTAAATTTCAACTGTACTTCCTCTACCCACAATTTCAGTACAGTTCCTTAATCTCCTGTATTCCTTATCCTTTCACCACCCTGTGCTTTCCACTTTGTTCAAGCATAGATTCATTTTTAAGTTATTGTTTTACACCCTGCCCATTTGTCCAGGTAATTTGCTTTTGAAGCATTTTGATCCCTTTCCCAAATTGTTCAGTACTTCCTTGGGCTGGAGGATTTTTTTCAGTCCTTTTTCATCCATCTTTGCCTTTTTAGGGATGTGCTGTGTTGCTTAAGCTAGCCTGCACTAGTTAGGATTCAGGGCTGTGTGTCTGTCTGCTGGCATATTAGCCTCCGTCTTTTGTCATAATCGAGGCATCATAGCTTTTTTCTGTTCTGTAAATTTCTTTCCACCTTATTCATTTTTTTAGTAACTCATGTAATCCTGGTCAGGCTAGACCATTGCCGTCATCAACCCCCGTTTTTTTTTTTTACTTGAGTTTGGGCTATGTTAGCTGTCGCCATCTGTTTTGAATCGATGCTACACTCCTGCCTTACTGTCTCAGATCTTCTCTCTCAATTCTTCCACCTCTTTACTGGACACACTCTCTCTTAATTCTCTGCTGACAGACAGGAAGAAGGTAAGTACAGTTCCTTAATTAATCGTGAATGGGGTGCTATCCTGTTAAAGAATATATATCCATACACACTGAACATGAGTACAGGCAGTTCGGAGAATCACTTTTGCAGCTGTGGTGTGTCTCTTGGGATGCAAGAGGAAACTGGAGCACCTGTGAACTTCCAGTCCCATAGACACAGGCAGGATATGATTCATTGCATTATTATGAATCACAAAGCTTGCAGTTGCTTGGGTAGGTTGCAGGCTGTTGCGCCTCCTGGTTTAAGCTTTGAAATGCATTCTCATGTTTATAAACATGGCCCTTTTAAATTTTCTTTTCTTTTTTTTTTTTTTTTTTAAATCCTTTGACCAATTTATTAACTTTTCTCCCCCTTTCTAATCACTTAATAACCTGTACTTTTTGATGGCACTTGGAGCCAAAGTCCCATCTCTTTGAGTTGGTAGTAGCTCATGTTGATATAAAAGATCCCACCAAATGTTAGAACCCTTGTCTCTGAAGGAAACAACTCAGAAGCTTAATAAAATTAACCGAAGACAGGTTTGAGGCTAAAAATAGCTACCCAAACCAAATGCAGTTCATGGCATTTTTTATTTAGGTTCGTAATTTGAAAAGCATACTGCAATGTGCTGAGCTGACTTTGAACAGTGTTAATATACTGAGGCTGAAGTTATAGCGAACCTACTGGCTGATTCAATTTATCTCTGACTTTACCACTCTCTTTCCATCAAGGTGTACTTGAAACTGGTTTGGCTCCAGCTATCATACAGGAACAAGTCCTAAAAATGCTGTCAAAAGCTAAAAATACTGCATGCATGGGTCCTGAGAACATTCCTGGATGCATCTTAAATAGCATGAAGCACGATTAAGCATCACCCCTAACAGTACTGTTCGATCTCTGCCTCCATACAGGTTTCGTACCAAGTGAATCTAGAACGGTCATTCCCCTGCAGCAGTGGATGAAGGCAAAACACACTGCATACCTTGACTTGACCAAAGCTTTTGACACAGTTATGCACTCTAGTATAGTAGGAAAGCTAAATAAACTGGGACTAAACCCCTGTGTCCCCTGCTGGATTGCCAGCTGGCAGACAGGATGCAGGAAGCCAAAATAGGGGATTTTGCCTCCACTGAGAGACCAGTCACCAGTGGAGTCCCCCAGGGTTCTGTGCTGGGACCTTTTTATTAGCATGTACTTTTTAGATGTAAAAGCTGAAAGAAAAGGACTTGGGCTGACCAAGATTGTAGGTGACTGTAAGCTAGGAGCAGTCATTGAATCCCCAAATTACTTTGCTATCTTGCAGGAAGGCTTGTCCCAAATAAATTAAATGATGCCAAGTCATGGACTGAAACTAAAATGCAGTATTGTCTCCTTTGGGAAGTTGTCTATATTGCAGGGAACTATCACATTGACAGTACACCCTAAGAGATGAACCAGTTCTGGATTTGGAAACTTATTTTATTTTAATTTATTTACTTATTGGGAAATTCTGATTGGACATAGGTCCCTTTTCAGCGGAGGCCCGGGGAGAAAAGCTCCACAAGTACAAATAAGAAATCTTACAATAGAAAATGTTAAAATAGTAGATGATTTTACAGTAAACAACATGGCATGCAGAGTACATAGCACAATAGTAAGAAACAAAAAAGCATACAAAGGGTAACGAGTACAAGACCGTTTTAAAATTGAGTAGACAATTAAATGATGCCCATGGAGTAAGCTGATAAGATATAAAGAAAAAAACCCTGTACTAAGTGGCTGTGAGTTTTGTTAGTCGGGGTTAGTGACCTAACTTGACCAACACGTTTCCATAGTTATACGAAAGCTCTTCTGTATTGCACAGCTTATAAATAAAGGCATTGTGTCTAGCTGTAGGGATGTTCTTGTCCCACTTTACTCAGCCCTCAGGTCAATCATTGAATATAATTCCTTCTGTGGTGTGCATCTGTCCACCCACATGCAGCAACTGGAATGCCTGCAGAGATACCTTAATAACAGGATACAAGGCCAAAACAGCATGTCCTATGTACCGACTCAGTCCTGTCACATTACTCTGTATACAGACTAGGAAGTGAACTGTGCCTGCCATAAAATACATTATCCAACCCAATACTGATGAGATTTATTGCACACAAGTTAAAAGGCATGAGAAATGCTGTCTAGGGATCTACACCTTTTCTGCAACCTCAACAGAACAGTTTGGAGAGAGAGATAGGTGCATCTGTCAGAGAATAAAGCTGCACTGGAGCAGACTCCCCATCCACATAAAACAAAGCTTAACCATGTCCATATTTAACTGCAGCACCAATCTGTGGATGGGAAATAAAGTTACCCATGTACTACTGTTGGAGAGATGTAGTTCTAAATGCTTTATACCCTCAAATTATTTATATGATACTCCACCAGTTATTCCCATTGGGGGTAATATATGTTTCTTGACCATGGGATGGGTAAGCCCAGTCTCTAACCAAGTGGAGTACATTAATTTGAGCACAAAAATGGCAATTGGCTAGGCTTAAAATGGGCCACAAGGGCATCTAGCCTAGTGCTTACCTATGAATCTGTCAAACTGTGGGGGTTTATTTATATAAAAAGAACTAATTTACAGTCTATTTACAGATGCTTACAAATATACAGATATGTAGATCTACAAGTAAATTTACACATTCATAATTTTCTTTGCAGTCATACAAAATTTTCATCACTATTAGACCACTCCTTTTTCCGTAACCACCATCTGATTTTACTTAATATTGTTGCAAAAATTCATGTACCATTAAACATAATTTTATTTATTCTTTTTGTTCCATATAACTTTTTATCTAACATTTTTCTATTCTTATAAAATCCGTATTAAATAATGTCCATGCTTCTTAAAAAAAAATCCATATTAAATAATATCCATGTTTATTTTTTCCACTTTTATATCTTGGATAAAATCTTCTTTACATGGTTTTCCCTGTAACATTTTTACTCTTACATTTCAAAAATACATGCCCTGTAGTTTCTTCTTCTTGACAATGCAAACATATTCTATTGCTTTTCTTTTTATATAGCATATTTCCTTTTACTGGTTCATAGCCTAGTACTTGCCTATGACCCTATCTGCCCAGGGACATTTATAAGCCTAGCCAGAATGTGTTGGCTTTCGCCACCACCTTAGATTAGTTCCCTGCGCCTCTGTCCAGCAGAGCCAGTGCAGTGATCCCCTGGGTAAATTTTCTGTTTCCCATTCACCCGTCAAGGTTTCTCTTGAAGAGTGTTAGTGAGGGGCTCTGCCTAATGTATATTGGAATCCTGTTCCAAAGCATGGGGAGACTCTGGGATAGGAATCTATCCCTCCAGCATGTCCTATTTATCGTTGTGGTGAGGTTTATAACTCTAGAGCGTGTGGCTCTCCGGGATTTGTTTTTTTTTAGGTGGCGCATGTCCATCAATTCTGGGTTGGACATGGCCTTATATGTCAGGCAGAGATCACCTCTGAGTAAGCGGTATGCAACAGGGTACAACTGGAGTTTCTTGAGTCAGGCTGCATAGGGCATCTGTTTGAGGCCAGTAATCCTCTTGGTGAGGTACTTTTGTGGCCTTTCCAGCTGTTGCAGGTGTCTTGTAAGCTACATCCCAAATGGGGCGTTGTATTCTATGATGGGTCTAATGAGTGATGAGTAGAGAGGCACAATAACCTCTCTTTTTCTAGATGTGAACCCTTTTGTGATTAGGTGGGCCACATAGAAGGCTTTTCTAACCACCTTGGCTATATGATTATCAAAGGAGAGATTGCTATCTACTTGGGTCCCCAGATCCCTTATTACATTTTCTGTATTTAGGGGATTACATTTTCTGTATTTAGGGGACTACCACCTATGTGGTAGTTCGTGGGTACTGTGTTTTTTCCAAAGGGGATGACTATGCACTTTTTGGCATTTAGCTTGAGGCCATGATTTTGACACCAGGTATCCGTCTCAGTGAGACCCATCTGGAGGGTATCTGTATCAGCTGGAGAATCCATTATGGCCCCTAGTTTGCAGTAGTCTGCAAACTTGGTCAGCCATAGTCCTCCTATGCTTTCCTGTACCTCTGAGAAGTATATACCGAACAGGAGGGGTCCTAGGACTGAGCCCTGGGGGTTGCCACTTGTAACCGGTTTAGAGTCTGACGTAGAGCCTGCAACTCTCAACATGTGGGTTCTATCCATGAGCCAGTTGGCAACCCATCTTGTGACATAGGGGTTTATGGTCAAGCTGGTGAGCTTGTCTATACTAGAATGGGGAATGGTGTCGAAAGCCTTTGCGAGGTCTAGGTAGGTTGTGTGGACCTCCTTTCCCTCGTCTAATGCCTTGGTAACCGTCTCAAAGAAGTCCACCAGGTTTAGTAGGCATGATCTGCCTTTAACAAAACCAAACTGGGTAGGGTCCAAGGTTTGGAGTTTCCCAGTGTCTCTGTTAATGAGTTCCATGATGATGCTTTGCATAGCCTTGCAGACCAGGCTTATAGGGTGATAGTTCCCAGGGTCCATTGTGGCTCCACCTTTGTGGAGCAGGATAACTGTTGCTGTGCGCCATTCTGCGGGTACGTAGCCTGTCGAGAGGCTGAGTTTGAACAGTGTGTTAGGTGAGGGGTTAGTTCATTTTGGAGCTCTTGTAAGACACAGCCTGGGACCCCATCAGTCCCATTGAAGCTGTGTTTTTAGCTTTGGATAGGGCTGTTTTTAACCTGTGTGCTGGTGATTGATGGGGCCCTACATTCTTCTGGTATGGTTATGGGCCCTTAAGGGGGTGAGAGGGGGGTGAAGTTTGCACTAAACCTGTCTGCCAGAATGTTTGCAATATCAGTCTGTTCAGTGTATTTTGTGCCATTCTGCACTAACTCGGAGCAGATCTGAGAGTTTCCACTTAGGTTCTTGATATAGCTAAAGAACGCTTTGTGGTGATCTCTGGAGTCATTGGCAATTTTTCTTTCGAAACTAGCCTTGGATGATTTAATGAGGGATCGTAGTTTCTTGCTGCAGGGATGTCTTCCCTTCTTGGGATTTTACTCTTTTCTGTACTAGTTTCCTCCTGTTGTATAGCTTGTTTATGGTAGGGTCCACCAGACTGGTTTCCTTTTCTTGGAGGAGTGAGTCTTGGTTTTACTTGGGATAGCACGATCCATGCATTCCTGCAGATGCTCATAGAGTGCCTTTGTAATGGTTTCAGCAGCTTGGACAGCATTGTCCTTTAGCATGGGGGCTGTGAACCTTTCCACCTCGGTCTTAAGTAACGTGAAGTTTGCTTTTGAAAAGTTTTTTCATGGTGGTTTCCTTGATTGGGGGTGGGGGCGGAATGTGGATATCCAGAGTGATTAGTCTATGGTCTGATCTAACCAGCGAGGGGTTGACCTCCGGTGTGGAACACCGGTCGCCCGTGTTGGTGATGACCAGGTCCAATATATTGTTCCCTCTGTTGGGGTTGTTGACCAGTTGTTCCAGGGCGTTCGAGTTTATAAATTCTAGGAAGCGTTGGGCAAGGGAGTTAGTACTTCTCCCAGTTTATGTATGGGTAATTGAAATCACCCAGTGTTAAGGTGTTTGGTGGGACCTTCATATTTCCCAGTGTCTCCAGAAATGCGGAATGGGGGTCCTGGGCCATGGTGGGTGATCTGTAGCAAGCTACAATTTGGATTGCAGTTTTGCCCATTGTTAGTTACACATAGATGATCTCTGATGCATTGTGCTGCGCCACTAACCTGGAGGTGTGGGTATCCTTGTTGAATATGGATACACCCCCGCCTTTTGTGTTTCAGTCCTGGTTCTGTGGCTGAAAGGTATGGTATGAGTTATAGCCTAGAAGTGCTGGGTGCTCTCAGGAGCCTTAAACCAGATTTCTGTTACTGCATAGATGTCTATGTTCTCCATACTGAGGAGTGCCTCGAGTGCGTGCATTTTGAGGTTTAGACTTAGGTTCATAGGTTCATAGGTTTATACTAGGCTATCTGCCCTAAGGCATTTATAAGCCTAGCCCGCCACCTTATATGAAAAAATACTGTGCCCATTAGTTTGTTGTGCCTCTGTCCAGCAGTGACCCAGAGATGATTCCCGGGGTAAACCTACGATCTCCCATCCACAGGTCTAGATTTCTCTTGAACAGAGTCAGCGAGGTGCTCTGCCTCACATGGACCGGGATTTTATTCCACAGCATAGGGAGTCTCTGAGTGATAAATCTATCCCTCCAGCACGTCCTATTTATATCCGTGCTAAGGTTTAAGTCGCTTGCTCTAGTGGTTTTGGTGGATTTGGATTTTTGAGGTGGAGCATGTCCATTAATTCGGGTTGGACATGGCCTTGTATGTCAGGCACATGTCACCTCTGAGCAGGCGGTATGCGACTGAATAGAGCTGGAGTTTCTTCAATCTGGCAGCATATGACAGATTTTGGAGTCCTTTATCCTTTTGGTGAGGAACTTTTGGGGTCTCTCCAATTGCTGCAGATGTCGGGTGAGATACATCCCGAATGGGATCATTGGTCTGATAAGTGAAGAGTACAGAACAATGACCTCACTAGATCTGGATGTGAATCCCTTCATGATCAGGTGGGCAATGTAGAAGGTCTTTCTAACCACTTTAGCAATGTGAGTGTCAAAGAAAGGCCACTGTCAACCTGGGTCCCCAGGTCCCTGATAACCTCTTCTGTGCTTAGTGGATTGCCACCTATATGGTAGCTTGGGGTTACCTTGTTTTCGAAAGGGTATGACTATACATTTTTGGCGTTTAACTTCAGGCCATGGCTCTGGCACCAGCTATCTGTTTCCGTGAGTCCCTTCTGAAGGATATCAGTGTCCGATGCACTTTCCACTATAGGCCCAGTTTGCAGTCATCTGCAAACTTTGTCAATAAAGTCCTCCATGTTGGCCTGTACTTCTGAGAAGTAGATGCCAAACAATAGGACAAGGACCCGAGCCCTGTGGGACACCACTTGTGACCGGCTTGGAGTCTGACACAGCGCCAGCAACTCTAACCCTGTGGGTTCTGTCCTTAAGCCAGTTTGCAACCCATCTTGTGACATATGGGTTTACATTTAAGCTGGTAAGTTTTTCTACAATACCAGTGGGGTATTGTGTGCAAGGTCAAGGTAGGCTGTATGGACTGCCTTTCCCTCATCAATGGCCTTGGTGACTATTTGAAAAGTCGACCAAGTTCAAAAGGCATGATCTTCCCTTGACAAAGCCAAACTGGGTCGGGTCCAATGTCTGCAAGTCCCTATATCTTTGTTTATGAGCTCCATTATGATCCTCTCCATAGCTTTGCAGACTAGACTTGTTAAGCTTATGGGCGGTAATTACCAGGGTCCGAGGCGCCACCTTTGTGGAGTGGGACCACAGTTGCCGTCGCCACTCCTTGGGCACGTATCCTGTGGTAAGGCTGAGATTAAACAGCTGCCTTATGTGCGGGTTTAATTCCTCATTTGGGGGGGAGCTCGTGTACACACAGCCGGGGACACCATCCGGTCCCATTGATGCTGTGTTTTTAGCTTTAGAGAGCAGCTTTCACCTGCGCATTTGAGATGTCGGGAGGCTACACTCGGCTGGGATAGTTATCTCTCCTTTAGGGGAGAGGGGTGAAGTTTGCACTGACCCTGTCTGCCAGTATGTTGGCAATGTCTGTGGGTTCAGTGATTTTTGTATCATTTTGGACTAATTCTGAGCATATCTGTGAGTTTCCACCCAGGTTCCTAACATAGCTGAAAAAGGCCTTATGATTGTCCTTCTCTCAAAATTGGCCTTAGTTGATTTTATGTAATTTTTACTAATAATGATCAGGGGTGACTTCCCTTTTATGGATTTTGTTCTATCATGTAATGGCTTTCTCCTCTTATTGTAAAGTTTGTTAATGGCTGGGGTCCACCAGACTGGGCCCTTTGTGGAAAGAGTCTTGGTTTTATTTGGGATTGCCTGATCCATGCAGTCCTGGAGGTGTTCATAGAAGGCATTTGTAAGGGCTTCCGCGAAAGCAGGTTGTGGTTTCCTCTGACTCAGGGGCCTTGAAGGATACCACACCAGTCTTGAGTAGTGTGAAGTTTGCTTTAGAAGTTCTTCACTATGGTCTTTTTTTCCAGTGAGATTAGTTTATGATCAGATCTCACCAATGAGGATATACTTCGGTGTGGAGCATTTTGTCCCCATGTTTGTGACAATGAGATCTAGTATATTTTCTCCTCTCGGGAACAGTGACTAGCTGTTCCATGGCATTATGAACTCCAGGCTTGAGTAATGTTCCCAGTCTATATTAAGTCACCCAATATGATGGTGTTTGGAGATACATTTATACCCTCCAGTGTCTTCAGGAAGGCTGTGTGGGGTTCCTGAGTTTGAGAGGGTGGCCTGTAGCATGCTACAATTTGTAGAGCAGTTTTGCCTATTGTTAGTTGCACCTGGATGGTTTCGACGTTGCCACCAACCTGGAGGTGTGAGTATCCTTTATGAATATGGATACACCCCTCCTTTTGTGGAGTGGTCCGGGTTTTGGGGCGGGCATGATATGGTAAAACCTAATAGTGCGGGGTGCTCTCAGGAACCAGGTTTCAGTTACAGCACAGACATCGATGTTCTCCATACTGAGAAGGGCCTCGAGTGCGTGCATTTTGAGATTTAGACTTCTGGCATTGAGCAGCATTACCCTCAATTTCTTCCCATTTTGTTTTCTAGGGTGGTAGGTTAATATCAGATCGACCCAGGGTGACAGGTGCAAGCCTTACCTACTTGGCAAGCGTGGCTTGTCAAGCATGTCATCGACACTGGATCCCCTTTGAATGACACCAGACATTAAGCCAATTGTTAAAGCTGATCATCTTGTCTCTATATTGTGGCATCATTCTTGGTGAAGGAAGGATACTGCTCAGGGTTAGGGTCATACCTGCCTGGGCTACATAATCAGAGAGCTCCTCTATGTCTCTCTTCATGCAGTCAGGAGATGCAGGGAGTACGTCTCAGGTCGTTCACACCAGCATGGACAATGACTGTGTCATATTTGTACTTGTGACCCTCTCCTTGTTCAGCGGGCTGTGACTGCTTTGCACACTGCTTTTGTGGTTTATGTGTTGCTTTTGGGGTGTCTTGAGGTAGCAGTTGTTTGGGTGTCTGCTTTGGAGGCCTCTGCTGTTTAGGTAAATTTTTACTCAGAGCCTCCGAGTATGTCTTTGTGTGTTTATGTGTTTGATTCAGTGGAGTGGTAGCATTATGTGAGGCTGGTTTTGTGGTGTGTGTAGTTGCCTTCTCCTCCTGTCTGGTCTTGCCAGTCCTCAGCCTCCAGTTTGGCTAAATAGCTGCATCTCTCGCAAGTATTTGTGTTATGTGGGAGGCTTCACTTCTGGCGTTGAGTAGCATTACCCTCAGGTTTTGGTTACTTGTGCTATTTATGGTGGTGGGTTTGTCTTTTGAGCATTGCCTAAAAAAGGCACTATGGGGGTGGCAAGAGCCTTGGCCAGTATTTGAAAGCCTAAGGATGACAGGTGCAAGCCATCTCTTGCGAAGCAACGTGGCTTGTCGAGCATGTCATCCCAGGCGGACAGATACTGGATCCCCTTTGAATGACACCAGAAACTTAGCCAATTGTTGAAATTGATCATTTTTTCTTTATTCTGTGGCATCATTTTTGGTGAGGGCAGGATGCTACTCAGGGTCAGGGTCATACCGGCCTGGGCTACATGATCGGAGAGCTCTTCCATGTCTCTCCATGTAGTCCAGGGAGGTACGTCTCAGGTCATTCACACCAATGTGGACAAATGACAGAGTTGTATTTGTACTTGTTCTGGACTGACCTGAGTGCTTGTGTTATGTGGCAGATCCTGGCATCTGACAGGCAGTTAATTGTAACCTTTTCCTTGTCCAGCTTAGTTAGTGGGACATCGGTGTGCCTGACTATAGAGTCGCCTATTACAAGTGTGTTGGGTATGTTATTTTGCGTTAAGAGCTGTAATTGCATGGCATACTGATTATGTGAAGTATGTGTTTCATGGTTGGTGATGGGGTGTGGAGTTTGCTTGGATGTCTGCTTTGGAGGTCTCTGTTGCTTTTGCAGATTTTTATTTAGAGCCTCAGAGTATGTTTTCATGTATTCATGTGTATGATTTGCCTGTGTTGGTTTATTAGGTCTATGTGAGACTGGTGGTGTGTTGCAAGTATTACCCTTCTCCTCTTGACTGTCAGTTCCAGTCTTGGGTTGAGAGCTTTGACTCCAGTTTGGCTGTATAATTGCATCTCTCGCATATGTTAGTGGTAGGAGGAGAGGGTTGTCTTTATACATGAGACATTTGTAACATTGCCTCAAAATGCCCAGATTCACCAGTTGGACTGGAGAGTACACCGGAAACTGCCCTTTGGACATGCCTGAATAGGTAGAGTAAGCTGTTTTTCTGACTGGCTGGTGGGGACGAATAGAGAGCCTTGACCTTCTGGACAGTATAGGGGTAAATTATCTATTTCCAGACTCGACAGAAAATCTTGACGTTCTGTTTTCTGATCGCACTGTTTGCTTCTTATTTTTATAGCTTTAATTTTTTTTCATCTGTTAGATTTTCCCATGGTTTTACATAGTAATATTTTATTACATTCTTGGACAATACTTGTGTCTATTCCTATATCATCAATTTTTATTTTCCACAAAAAACACTTTTCTTGGTAACATTTTATTTATTCATTTGTGCACTCCTTTTTTTTCTCTTTACCCTTTTTACCATACGCCAAAATTTATTGTACTTAGATTTATAGTTTTGCTACTAATCTCTCATTTTTCATTTATCCACTTTAACATGTTCTACAGATTTAATGAAGTAACATATACTACTGGGTTAATTAACCCTAAACTTTTTTATTTATGTTAAACCCAGTAGAAAGGCAAAGTTTTTTTTTTTTTTTTTTTTTTTAATCTGTAACCCCATATAAATGAAACGCTTATCTGCATTAATTACTTTTTGAATACTGTTGGCAACATAAATACATTTGCTAAGTATGTTGTTTATCCAATCAGTACTGATTTTTTATCAAATCCATTTTTTCTTAATGGCGATTTGTATGATGATCTTCATGTTTCACTGTTGCAGTCATCACACTTGTGTTATACTGCCAGGGCTAGCCCTCAGTCGCCCAGAATACCAGAGGCTTAATATTTCTGCGTCGGTTGCTGTCCCTCCAGGACTGACGTCATGTCAGTGGTATAAAAACAGGCAGCCGACACCATTACATCAGTCTTAATTGCCGAGGAGCCCAAAGCAGAAGCAGTTGGCATGTGTGCCAGTCGGCCACTACCTGAGATGTTCATTGTGTTACACTGCTGCAGTCATTACACTTGGGTTATCCTGCCATCAGGCGGTTCCCCAGTCGGCCTGAGTTTCAAAGTCTTGGTCCGGCGTCTGTTGTTGTTGCCTCCTCCCTGACGTCAGTGCGGCAGGGGTATATAAGATGCAGCCGACGCCATTTTCTTCAGTCTTTCTTGCCGCGCGGTGCCCGAAGCAAAAGCAGTTCGCAAGTGCCGGTCGGCCGTCTGCTGAGAATTTCTTTCCAAATCTAGAACCGAAGTCTTCTACGAAGCTAAGTACCCCTTTGGGGAAACTTTTTCTTGCCTCAGACCAATGTCAGTAAAAGTTAATAACTGTATTTCTTGTGGGAAGCAAATACCTCATAAGAATTTCCATTCTTATCGTAACCCATGCCTAGGCCCAGACCACAACGTCACTGGTTGTCGATTTTGTGCTAGATTTAACAAACGCACTATTAAACATCTGTTTGATTTTGCCCGATATTATTTTGGTAGAAAATTCAATTATACCATGCCGTCGGAACTACCGACGACCGGAATACATAAAAAAGCGCAAAGACAAGGACCGGCATCAGAGGCCCAAAACTGACGACGAAGCCTCTTCTAGGCCAATCGCCGGTTCTCCGGTTTTCAGTGAGGTGCCTTCGCAGCCCCTGACTACCGCTTCTGTAGAACCACAGGCTGCCTCCGACTCCCACGTGGAGATGGCTGGGCCTTTCGTACGCACAAGTTATTCAGCCTACCGAAACTAACCCTTCAGAGGGATCCGGAGTAGCTGAGCTGCCCGCAGCTTCAGAGGGTAGTTTTCAGACCTACTCAGTTAAGCATTAAACCCTCTGCTAAGTCTAAACCAGCTTTAAAATCAAAGAAACAAATACAGCATTCTCCCTCACAGGCTTCCATGCCTAAGAAACAAATGCTCAAAATGGCCGAAGACCTAATCACTCTGATCAGGGGGTCCCATCCCTCTCCTGATAAAAGACCTAGACAGGATGCAGACTATGACTCATCCGACCAGGTGTCGATCTCTTCAGATTCATCCTCAGACCTAGGATATTCTTTACCCCTTTGAGGATTCTGATGCTGAGGAGTCAATTCCATCAGCCTCTCCGCCTGAGGACTACTCCTTTGGGGGGAAACCTTGCATACCATGAGGTAGCATTTCCATTGGGAAGGCCAGGATTACTTAGAATCCAAGAAAAGACTCTGAGACTTCCTTTTATTACCTCAACACAGACACCTTGCTATTCCGCCAGTGTTAGATATTGTGGATGATGTTTATACTGAATCCAGCCTAAATCCTGATTCCTTATCTCCAGCCCCAGTTAAACCTGGCAGATACTACAGAGTCCCCGACTCTCAGAAATTTCTGTACAAAAGCCCTGTTGCTGACCCTGAAACTATTTCCCAGGGAACCAAAGGGGTTAAGGCCTTATCAGCCAAGAATCCAGTTCCCTCTGATAGAGATTCCAGAGCATTAGACAGATGGGGAAAGAAAGTATATACGTCTGCAACTTAAGCAATAAGAGCCTTAAATTGCCAGTTTCACATGCTATAAAATATCAGCAATTTCTACGGTCTCAGTTGAAACAAAAAAATGCTTCCAGATTCAGATCCTCCTACTTTTAATGAAATGTAGGATTTTTTGCATGCAGCTGAACAGGTGGGAAAACATATTTTGCAATGTGGTTTTGACTCTTTAGAGGCCTCCTGTAGAGCAGCCGTTACGGGCTCTGTCATTAGAAGACATGCTTGGTTAAAAGAACATACGTTACCAGACCATGTTAAAGCAAAATTATTGGATGCACCTTTGCAGCAGGATGTGTTATTTGGAGTTGAGGCAGAAGAGGTATTAAAGAAAATGGTGGATAAGGCAAAATCTATGCAAATGGTGAACAATTTCTTACAGGTTCAGCCTCCTAGATTTAGCAGAAATTGGCCAACTAAAAATTGGTCCTTTCCAGTTACAGACAGACCTCAAAGGGGCAGGTACAGACATCCAAGAGGTAGAGGTCCACCACAAGGTCCTTACAGGCCTCGACAATGGGTTGCTTCAGGCCAGAAAGAAGGGGAAGACAGGCCCCAACCATATAAAAAGCAGCCCCAATGACTTCCCGCTACAGCTACCAAACAACTCTCTCTTGGCAGCCCCCTTGGGAGGAAAACTGGCACTTTTTTATCACAATTGCCATATGATCACCAAAGACAAATGGGTTCTCAGCATTGTATCTCAAGGTTGCAGGTTCCACTTTCACACTCTGCCAAGGTTAAAAGGAATGCCAAATCTGCCACCAAATCAATGGGTAGAGGCTCAAAAACAAATTACAGCACTCATGGATATGAGAGCTATTCAGAAGGTACCACCACAGGAGCAAGGACAAGGATTTTACTCAAGACTCTTTTTCTAGTTCCCAGGAAGGACAAAGCCTGGAGGCCCATTCTGGATCTTTCTTCTCTAAACACTTAACCTGGATGTTCCAAAATTCAAAATGTTGACACTACAGCAGCTTCTTCCCATGCTGGGCAAGAAAGCTTGGCTCATGACATTGGACCTCAAGGAGGCATACCTGCATGTCCCTATCAGACAAAACTGCAGAAGATACCTCAGATTCATAGCTGGTTCAATGCATTATCAATTCTCTGCACTGCCCTTTGGCTTATCAACTGCGCCCAGGGTATTCACAAATTGCCTGGCACCAGTAATTGCATTTTGCAGACAGAGAGGAATTCAAATTTATCCATACCTGGACGACTGCCTGATTCAAGCAGAGAGCAAGGACATTCCTCTAAAGCATCTGGCGTTTGTAAAAAAAAGTTATTAAGTTGCCTGGGGTACACAGTAAACGAAAAGAAATCAAAACTAGTGCCCTCACAAGAGATAATATTCCTGGGTGCCAGCTTGAACATAACGGCCCAGATGGCTTATCTCACGCCAGACAAGCAAGGACAACTGACTCAATACTTTCAGTTGATGGCAACAAAGTCTCAACTCCCTACAAGAAAAATTCTGCAGGCCTTGGGTTACATGGCATCTTGCATACTACTAATTCCATATGCCAGACTGCATATGAGGAAACTGCAATGGTACCTAAAGAATGTATGGTCTCAACACTGTCTAAGTTTAGAAACAGTTATACCACTAATTCCTTGCCTTCAACAGGAGTTTCAGTGGTGGGCTCAAGCTTGTCACCTCAACAAGGGACAGCCTTTTACTCAACCCACAGCCAGGCAAACACTGACAACAGATGCATCTGATTACGCCTGGGGACCATACATGGCAGGCAACTGTATTCAGGCCAAGTGGCCCGCAGAACAAAGGCATCTTCACATCAATTAAAAAGAGATGCTAGCTGTACAAAATGCACTTATAGCTTTCAAGGACCTGCTGCATCCAGGACAACTACTACTAAAGACAGACAACGCTACAGTTATGTGGTGCATAAACAAGCAAGGGGGCACTCACTCCTACCCCCTCTGCGGGCAGGCCATGACCTTGTGGAACACAGCTCTAAACTATCAAGTTCATCTGCAAGCACAATTCCTGCCAGGAGAGAAAAACACACTGGCAGACGACTTAAGCAGAAACATCATGGATCCCCACGAATGGGAATTGAATCCACAGATATTCAGAATAACACAGAAATGGTGGAGCCCGGACATAGATCTGTTTGTATCCCCAATGAACTGCCAGCTACTGAAATTCTGCCCAAGGAGTTACCATCCACAAGCATGGAAAGTGGATGCCCTCTCAGCTGGAAAAACCTACAAGTATACGCTTTCCCACCACTACCTCTCCTGACAAAGGTACTCATAAAAGCCAGGCAAGAAGAGCCAAAGATGATCCTGATTGCACCATGGCCACGCCAGCACTGGTACCCAATCTTAAAGAACGTAGCACAAGGACCACCTTGAATTTTGCCTCAAATCCCACATCTGCTGACTTAGCACGACAATCAGATACTACACAGCCAGCTAAAGACCTTAAATCTAGCTGCATGGAAGATTCCTTAGTCAAGCAGGCAATGCAGCTCTCCAAAGCTGTTATAGATGTCATTCTGGAGGCCAGAAGGCCTAGTACCAGGAAAGCCTATTCGGATAAATGGAAGAGATTCTGTGCCTGGAACCAAGCACACAGCCTTGACCCTCATGTTACAAACATTCCTCCGATACTACAATATTTAACTGAGATGCTGGACAAAGGACTCTCCTTCTCATCCATAAAGATCCACGCCTCTGCCATCTCTGCTCACTACAACACGGATCCACTAATTTTCTCTAATCCTTTGCTAAGACAGTACCTCATAGGGACTAAAAACATAAGACCGCCCCGTAGAGCACCTACTCCAACTTGGGACCTTAACTTTGTTTTGGAAAAATTGACTTTACCTCCTTTTGAGCCAGCTAACACAGCAGAATTAAAATATATCTCTAACTGCTCTACTCCTGGCAGTAACATCAGCATGAAGGGTTTCAGAATTACAGGCACTAATGGCAGTGGAACCTTTCCTCATTTTCCACCAGGGCAGGGTATCTTTAAGAACTAACTCTACGTTTATGCCAAAGGTGGTATCCAGTGTGGCTCTAAACCAAACTATTCATTTGCCAATTTTTTATCCAAAACCACAGAATAAAGGGGAGAGACTACTGCATTCCTTGGACATTCACAGGCAGTTACGCTTCTTGGACAAAACCAAAGCTTTCAGGAAATCTGAGCAATTATTGGTAGCATATGCTGCAGGAGCACAGGGAAAAGCCATTTCAAAACAGACTATTTCAAAATGGATAGGACACTGTATACGTTTCTGCTATACACACCATGGGAAAACTGTACCTAGCAGCATTAGATCTCACTCCACTAGGGCAACAGCCACTTCAACTGCCTACCTCAGAGGAGTACCAAGGATATTTTGGAAGCAGCAACTTGGAGTTCTGTGTATACCTTCACCAAGCATTACCATCTGCCTCTATACTTTAAATCCAGAGCTGGCTTTGCCACTGCAGTACTGCAGGGCCTTATAGCCACCCCTAATGCCTTATAGCACCAGCCACCCAACCTCAGCTTTGGGATTCTACCCAAGTGTAATGACTGCAGCAGTGTAACACGATGAACATAGTACAGTTTTGTACCTACCATAAATGTAGATGTTGGAGTATATACACTGCTGCAGTCCAGGTTACCCTCCCTCCTTCCCATCTTAGTTGCTGGTACGTACCCATGTCTTCTACCCTTTACTACCTATGGGGAGTATTTGCTGGTAGCTGACAGTTGTTGTTTGCTTTTATTATGTATGTTTTATTAGCAATTTGAATTGCCTACCTATTTGGGGGCACCTGACATCTGGGGCAAGAAAAACTGAAGAAAACGGCGTCGGCTGCATCTTGTATACCCCTACCTCACTGACATCAGGGAGGAGGCGACAGCAACCGACACCGGACCAAGACTTTGGAACTCGGGCCGACTGGGGAACCGCCTGACTGCAGGATAACCCAAGTGTAATGACTGCAGCAGTGTATACACTCGAACATCTATATTTATGGTAGGTACAAAACTGAACTTTTTCGTTTCCGAAATTGAAGTTGAAGTCTGCTAAAAGTAAGTACCCCGTTGGGGATCCTTTTTTCTTGCTCTAACCGATCAGAAAAAATTAACAATTGTCTCGCCTGTGGAAAGCAAATACCATACTGAGATTTCCATTCTTACTGCACCACCTGTTTAGGCCCAGACCACGACGTCCCTCGCTGCAGGTTTTGTGCCTTGTTCAACACCTGAACTATTCGTTGTTGGGACTTTTATTGTATCTAAATACTTTCGTTCTCTATTTCCCTATTCCAAAATGGCTTTGGTAAGCCATTTGACTACCAATCTTCTGAAAAAACGTAAGGATAAAGACAGAGACAGACCGCACAGATCCAAAACTGCCCACGACGCTTCCATTAATCTAGTCGGCAGTTCGCTGGTACTCAGACGCTTTCGCAGCCCCTGATGCCTGCATCAGTGGATTCGCAGGCTGCTACCGAGACCTGTTCGCAGTCCGGTATGCCGTGAGACTCCTCTTTTGACTACGGAACCTGCGGATGTGTCTGCCTTGGATGGGTCCGGAGCCGCTGTGCAGGCACCGGCTTCTGAGGAAGTTCTTCGCACTACCGATATTTGACCCAAACAGACTTTTTTTGCATCTTCAGTTCTTTCTAAAACTATCGAGTTTAAGGCCAAGAGTATGAGCAATGCCTAAAAGACCAACCCAAACTTGCGCTCCTGCTTCCTTGCAGCAATCACAGATGCTTAAAATGGTGGAAGACCTTATGCTGATTAGGGGACGCCGGCTTTCCCCTGCTAAAAGAAAGAGACTTGTCCCCAGCACATTTATCTTACCAAAAGTCCGACTCTGAGGTTTCTGATTATGAAGACATGCCTTTATCTGCTTATGAGGATTCAGATACATAGGAATCCATTCCTTCTGCCTCTCCTCTAGACAATTTTTTTTTTGGTTAAACCCTGCCTACTTTGAGAGCGCACTTCCATTCGGAATGCCAAGATTATCCTCAGTCCAAAAAGAGACCCTGGGAATTTTTAGATTTACTGCAGCACAGACCTTTAGCTATTCCCCCTGTTCTGGATGTTATAGACTGTTTGTTTTTTTATGGAATCCAGTCTAACGCCTGATAATTTACCTCCTGCTCCCAGGAAACCTGACTGGTATTAGAGTCCCCGACTTACACAAATTTCTTTTCAAGAATCCTACTGCTGACCCAGAGGTCATCTCCCAAGGGCTTAAAGGAATAAAAGCAACTGCAGCTAAGAATCCTACCCCCTCATACAGGCATTCTCGAGCCTTAAACAGAAGGGGTAAAAAAGTATATACACCTCTGCAACTCTTTCCATTAGAGCATTAAATTGTCAGTTCCACATGCTGAAATACCAGCAACATACCATGGAACTCCTTAAACAAAAATTTTTAACCTTGCCAGACTGTGCATAAAATAAAGATAGACAGGAACTTACGCTTTCTGCAAGCCAAATCAGTAAGCATTCCCTGCATTGTGGGTTTGACGCCCTAGAAGCATCCTGCAGAGCAGCAGTCACAGGTTCTGTACATAGAAGACATGCTTGGCTTAAGGAACAGTCCTTGCCAGATCATGTCAAATCAAAATTATTGGCTGCACCACTAAACAAAGACAATCTGTGTGGCACCAAAGCAGAAGAGGTTTTATAAAATATATATATATGCTCCCAGAGTTTTCACAAAATGCCTGGCTCCAGCCATTGCTTTTTGCAGACAAAGAAATATTCAAATTTACCCATGCTTAGACTGCCTGATTTAGGCAGACAGTCAGGAAAAGCTGTTACAGCACCTGACATTTGTAAAGGACCTACTAACCTCACTAGGGTACACTATCAACGAGAAGAAATCCAAACTAGTCCC
Source organism: Protopterus annectens (assembly GCF_019279795.1). NCBI lineage: Eukaryota > Metazoa > Chordata > Ceratodontiformes > Protopteridae > Protopterus > Protopterus annectens. The sequence continues at coordinate 189,543,223 of NC_056731.1, forward strand.
CAGTCAAACAGTTGTATTCCTGGGAGCAAGCCTGGACACAGCATCCCAGATGGCATTTCTAACTCCAGAAAATCTGACAGGCTACTTCTCTCAATTGGCCAACAGAACCCAGTTATCCGCAAGGAAAATCCTGCAAGCTCTAGGGTTCATGGCCTCCTGCATTCTACTAATTCCATATGTCAGGCTGCATATGAGTAAACTTTAGTGGTGCTTTAAAAAGCCGTTGGTGTCAACATTATCAGGACTTGGAAACTATGATACCCTGTTACTTTGGTGGGCAGCAGCATGCAACCACAACAAGGGACTTCCCTTTTCACAACCCCACGCTGCCCAGACCCTAACCACAGACACCCCCCCCTTTGCAGACTAGCCATGACCTTGTGGGACACAACTTTGACTTACCAAGTACATTTACAGGCACAATTCCTGCCAGGAAAGGAAAACACTCTGGCAGATGAACTAAGCAGAAATCTCATGGATTCCCACGAGTGGCAGCTGGATCCACAAGTCTTCAGCATGATAACAAGGAAATGGGGATGCCCGGACATAGATCCTATTTGCCTCCCCTCACAACTACCAACTAAAAAGATTCTGCACAAGGACTTATCACAGACAAGCATGGAAAGTGGATGCCCTTTCAGTATATGCCTTTCCTCCACTGCCTCTCCTCCCCAAGGTACTCCTAAAGGTCAGACAGGAGAAACCAAAGATGATGCTGATTGCCCCAGAGTGGCCCCGCTAGTACTGGTATCCAATCCTAAGGAACTTGTCTCTATGCCCAGCTTCGACCTTGCCTCAATTACCTCGTCTACTGTCCGAGCAAAATCAAATCCTGCACAGCCAACTCAGGACATTAAACCTGGCAGCATGGCAGATAATGTAGTCATACAAAAAACGCGCCTCGGTAAAGTTGTAATGGATGTCATTCTGGAAGCCAGAAGGCCTAGTACTAGAAAGTCTTATGCTGGAAAATGGAAGAGATTTTGTGCTTGGAACCAGGCACAAGGAACTGATACAACTGTACCAAATATTCCTCAGATTTTGCAATACTTAACTGAGATGCTGGACAAAGGCCTATCCTTTTCATCAATTAAAATTCATGCCTCTGCCATTTCGGCTCATTACAATACAGAGCCACCTATTTTTTCTCGTCCTTTATTAAAGCAGTACCTCAGAGGAGCTAAAAATTTAAGACCTCTAAGGAGATCAGTAATACCTGCATGGGACCACTATGTCTTGGAAAAGCTCACACTGCCTCCTTTTGAGCCAGCTGCTACTGTTGATATAAAGTTTTTATCTTGGAAAACAGTTCTGCCCCTAGCAATTACTTCTGCAAGACTAGTTTCAGAGCTACAGGCGCTCATGGCTATGGAACATTTTATCATTTTTTTTTATCCAGGCAGGATCTCTCTGAGAACAAACCCAACATTTATGCCTAAAGTGGCTTCAAGTGTGGCTTTTAACCAAACTATTCATCTGCCAACTTTTTATCCAAATCCACAGAACAAGGGGGAGAGAATTCTGCACTCTTTGGATGTACACAGACAGCTTAAATTCTACTTGGACAGAACCAAAGTATTCAGGAAGACAGAGCAAATACTAATTACTAGTGGCATATGATGCAGGATCACAAGGAAAGGCATATGATGCAGGATCACAAGGAAAGGCTATCTCAAAGCAGACTATTTCTAAGTGGATAGGCCACTGCATTCGTTTATGCTATTTACACCATGGCAAGCCAGTGCCTAAGGGCATTAGGCACATTCCAGCAGAGCTGCAGCCACTTCAGCAGCCTTTATCAGGGGAGTACCAACCAGAGACATTTTAGAGGCGGCTACTTGGAGTTCAGTGCACACCTTTACAAAGCATTATCATCTGCCACTCTACTCTAAATCCAGGGCAGGCTTTGCCACTGCAGTTCTGCAGAGCCACGTAGCCGCTCCTAATGCTGTTTAGCTCCAGCCTCCCAACCATAGCTTTGGGACTCTACCCAAATGTAATGACTGCAACAGTGAAACACTAAGAACATAGCACAGTTGTGTACACTTAACATAAATGTAGATGTTCGAGTGTATTCACTTTTGAAGTCCAGGTTACCCACCCGCCATCCCCCTTTTTTCTGTGGATCTTATCTTTTTTTCTCTGATTTATACAACCTATGTGGTGTATTTGCTTATAGATAAAGGTAAAATTTATATTGGTGCATTTATATATATAAAAAATATAAAGTTTGGCTACCCTTTTAGGGGGCACCTGATATCTGGGGCAAGAAAAACTGAAGAAAATGGCGTCTGCTGCTTCTTTTATACCCCTGACGTCAGGGAAGGGGAGACGGCAGCCGATGCAGGACCCAAGAGTTTGGAATTCAGGCTGGCTGAGGGCAACCTGTCAGCAGGATTACCTAAATGTAATGACTGCAACAGTGAATACACTCAACATCTGCATTTATGGTACGTGTACACAACTGTACTTTACTTCATATCATTTCATATCCTGCACCTTTTAAACTACTTATTCTTTCTTTTTCTTTTACTTCTATCCATTTAGCATTTCTGTTATATTCCACAGGATCTTCATAGATACTTCTCCAAAGTGTACGTTTCTTTTCTTTTCTTTTGGCGGTTTTTCAATTTCTTTTACCTTGTTTCTCAATTCTGTAAAAAAAAAAAAAAAAAAAAAAAAAACTTGTTTGGGTCATCAGATTGCTTATTTTGTACTTTTCTGCGCAATCTTCTAAGTTTTTCCGTCTGTGCTGAATTTATTTGACATGGTGCATGATAGGTCCTGATCTGTTCTAATACTGTGCATTGCTTTCTTAGTATCTTTGTTCTGTTCCCTCTTTTTATATTCTAACAGTGACCCTTCTTCTCTTAACTGCGTTATAGTTTTTTCTATTTGATACTTCATGATGGTATTCAGTTTCTCTCCTTCCTTTCTCTCACTACCTTGTGTTTTTGTGGTAGAACGTTATCCGTTATTAATTTAGCTGCACAGTAATATATCTGGTTCTGTTATATTGCATGATCTCTGTGGACAGTCCGAATTACTGTGTTATTTGTTTTATCAAACTTCTGACTTGAGATTTATTGACCTTCTGCAGTCAATATCTGTCAATTAAATCCAAGCGACTCTCGACTCATTTTCTTCTAAACTAAGTGCACATTTTGTTTTCCATTTCCTGCGGGCATTCTTTAGAAAGTTCTATAGCATCTTCTGTGGTGCATTCTGTTCAGTTTCATCCTATGCTAGTTGTTGCTCTGTCATGTGGGAATTCACTGGCCCATCACACCTCAGCATTGACTGTGTAAGAGTTTCCACAGATTCTGATGTTCGTGTTACCCTGCTGCAGTCCTCACACTTGGGTTATCCTGCCATCAGGCGGTCCCGCAGTCTGCCTGAGTTCCAAAGTCTTTGTCCGGCGTCAGTTGCTGTCGCTTCTTCCCTGACGTCAGTGCGTCAGGGGTATAGAAGAGGCATCCGACACCATTTTCTTCAGTCTTTCTTGCCACGCGGTGCCTGAAGCAGAAGCAGTTCGCAAGTGCTGGTCGGCCGACACATGAGATTTTCGAATCAAATTTCAGTCCGAAGTCTTCAATAAAGCTAAGTACCCCGTTGGGGAACCTTTTCTTGCCTCAGTCCGATGTCAGAAAAAGTTAACCATTGCATTTCTTGTGGGAAGCAAATACCTCATAAGGACTTCCATTCTTATTGCATTCCTTGCCTATGCCCAGACCATGACGTCACAGGTTGTCGGTTTTGTGCTAGGTTTAATAAACTATCAAACTCCGTTTTGACTTCGCACAACATTACTTTGGTAGGAAATTTAATTATATCATGCCATTGGAGCAGCCGACCGGCATGCATAAAAAACGCAAGGATAAGGACAGGCAGCCTAGGAACAAGCCAGACTCCGAGGCCTCTGCTGGCCCTGTCGCCGGTTCTCTGGTTTTCAGTGAGGCGCCTACGCAGCCCCTGACAACCGCAGAATTGGAACCCCAGACAGCTGCGGATTCTCAAGCGGAGTGTACTAGGCCGTTGCAGCCATCTTCATTAGGCCCTTCCGACACCGGAGCAGAAGATGATCCCGGTGCAGTAGAAACACCTTTGGTTGCAGAAGGTGTCTTCAGACCGACTACACTCACCATTAAATCTTATGCTAAGCTTAAAACTCCATTAAAACCAAAAAAGACACTACATCAGTCTACAGTTCAAGGCCCCATGCCTAAGAAACGGATGCTTTAAGATGGCTGAAGATTTGATCACCCTAATCAGGGGTTCCCATCCCCCTCCAGATAAAAGACCAAGACAAGAGGAGGATAATGCTTCCTCTGACCAAGTTTTAATTTCCACAGATTCTTCTGAGGAACAGGATTACACTTTTCCCCCTTATTGAAGACTCTGATGCTGAAGACTCTATTCCCTCAGCATCTTCCCCTGAAGACTACTCCTTTGGAGAAACTTTACATACCATGAGGGAACATTTCCACTGGGAAGGCCAGTACTACTCTGATTCTAAGAAAAGGCTCTGAGAGTTCCTTTTACTACCCCAGCACAGACCACTTGCTATCCCTCCAGTTTTAGACATTGCGGATGATGTTTACTTGACTCTAGTCTAAATCCAGACTCTCTACCTCCTGCTCCAGCCAAACCAGACAGGTACTACAGAGCACCTGACTCGCACACATTCCTTTATAAAAGCCCTGTGGCTGACCCAGAAACAATTTCCCAGGGTCCCAAAGGGGCTAAAGCTTCTGTGGCTAAAAATCCTGTGCCCTCTGAAAGGGATTCCAGAGCCCTAGATAGATGGGCAAAGAAGATATACACCTCAGCTACTCTGGCTATGAGAGCATTAAATTGTCAGTTTCACATGTTGAAATAGCAGTTCCTAATGTCTCAATTAAAACAAAAAATCAGCACACATTCTGAACAGTCTGAATTCAAGGAAATGCAGGATCTGTTGCATGCAGCTGATCGGGTGGGCAAACATACTTTACAATGTGGATTTGATTCATCGGAAGCTTCCTGTAGAGCAGCTGTTACTGGCTCTGTCATACGTAGACATGCTTGGTTAAAAGAACAAACCCTACCTGATCATGTTAAAGCAAAATTATTGGATGCACCTTTACAGCAGGATGTGTTATTTGGTGTCAAAGCAGAAGAGGTTTTAAAGAAAATGGAGGATAAGGCAAAGTCTATGTAGACGGTCAAGGATTTTTTACACGTACAAACTCCCTCGTTTCAGCAGAAATTGGCCAACAAAAAACTGGTCCTTTCCAGCTTCTGACAGATCACAGAGGGGCAAATAGACGCCCAAGGGGCAAAGGTTGGTCACAAGGCCCTTACAAACCTCGCCAATGGGGTGCTGCTACCCAGAAAGGAGGAGAAGACAGGCCCCAAGCTAGCAGAAGACAAACACAATGACTCAATCCTCAAACTACCAAGCAAATCTCTCTTGGCAGCTCCCTTGGGAGGAAAATTAGCACTTTTAGCAGACAAGTGACACATCATCACAAAAGACAAATGGGTCCTAAACATTGTCTCACAAGGATACAGATTCCACTTTCATACCTTGCCAAGGATAAAAGGAATGCCAAACCTTCCACCAAATCAATGGGCAGAGGCACAAAAACAAATTACAGCTCTCATGGACATGAGAGCCATTCAACAGGTACCTACCCAGGAGCAAGGACAAGGATTTTACTCAAGACTCTAGTCCCAAGAAAAGACAAAGCATGGAGACCCATTCTGGATCTTTCAGTTCTACATCTACAAGTACCAAAATTCAAGATGCTAACACTACAGTAGCTTCTTCCCATGTTGGGCAAGAATGCTTGGCTAGTAACGTTGGACCTCAAGGAGGCATACCTGCATGTCCCTATCAGACAAAATTGCAGAAGATATCTCCGCTTCATTGCAGGTTCAACTCATTATCAATTCTCTGCTCTGCCCTTTGGCTTGTCTGTTGGCCCAGGGTCTTCACAAAATGCCTGGCACCAGTAATTGCCTACTGCAGACAGAGGAATTCAAATATACCCATACCTGGACGACTGCCTTATTCAAGCAGACAGCAAAGACATTCTTTTAAAGCATCTGGCATTTGTCAAACACCTACGTTGCCTAGGGTACACAGTAAACGAAAAGAAATCAAAACTAGTGCCCTCACAAAACATAATAGTCCTGGGTGCCAGCTTGAATATAACGGCCCAGATGGCTTATCTCACGCCAGACAAGCAACAACAGCTGACTCAATACTTCAAAATAATGGCAACAAAATCCCAACTCCCTGCAAGAAAAATTCTGCAGGCCTTGGGATTCATGGCATCTTGCATACAACTAATACCATTTGCAAAACTGCATATGAGGAGATTACAATGGTACCTGAAAAGCGTATGGACTCAGCACAGCCACAGCTTGGAAACAATGATACCACTCATTCCCTGCCTTCAACAGGAGTTTCTATGGTGGGCACAGGCATGTCACCTCAACAAGGGTCAGCCTTTCACCTTACCCACAGCCAGGCAAACTATGACAACAGATGCTTCGGGCTATGCCTGGGGAGCACACATGGCAGGACAGCGCATTCAGGGCAAATGGACTACAGATCAAAGGCATCTGCATATCAATCAAAAAGAAATGCTGGCAGAACAGAATGCCCTAACAGCTTTCAAGGACCTCTTACACCCAGGACAACTAATAATAAAGACAGACAATACCACAGTAATGTGGTACATAAACAAGCAAGGGGGCACACATTCCTACCCTCTATGCAGGCAAGCAATGACCTTGTGGAACACAGCACTGTCTTACCAAGTTCAATTACAAGCACAATTCCTGCTAGGAAAGAAAAACACATTGGCAGACGACCTAAGCAGAAACATCATGGATCCCCACGAGTGGAAACTAGATCCACAAGTATTTGCAGTGATAACTCAAAAATGGGGACACCCAGGCATAGATCTGTTTGCCAACCCCCAAAACTACCAACTTCAAAAATTTTGCACAAGGACATTCCATCCACAAGCTTGGAAAGTGGACGCCCTCTCATTCAGTTGGAAAACATTAACAGTGTATGCCTTTCCTCAACTGCCTCTTCTAGCAAAGGTACTGCTGAAGTCAGATTAGAGAGGCCACAAATGATGCTCATTGCACCAGACTGGCCACACCAGCACTGGTATCCAATTCTAAGGAACATGGCCCATGGCCCACCATGGATTTTGCCACAAATTCCTCACCTGCTCACCCAGCGAGACAATCAGATTCTACAGAGCCAGCTCAAGACTTTAAACCTGGCTGCATGGCAAATTACCTAAACAACCAGCCAACACCTCTATCCAAAACTGTTATGGATGTCATTCTAGAGGCCAGGAGGCCCAGCAGCAGGAAAACCTATTCAGACAAATGGAAAAGATTTTGCGCCTGGAACCAGGCTAAAGGCTAAAATCCCCTTGACCCAAACATTCCTCATATTCTACAGTATTTAACTGAGATGTTGCACAAAGGACTTTCCTTTTCATCTATTAAGATCCACGCCTCGGCAATTTCAGCTCATTACAACACGGATCCTCCTTTATTTTCACATCCACTCCTAAGACAGTACCTCAGAGGGGCTAAGAACATAAGACCACCCAGGAGAGCACCAACACCTACTTGGGATCTTAACTTTGTTCTGGAAAAGCTTACACTGCCGTCCTTTGAACCAGCTTTTTCAGCTGATTTAAAATTTCTTTCATGGAAAACTGCCCTGCTACTAGCAATAACTTCAGCTAGAAGAGTCTCAGAGCTACAGGCACTAATGGCAGTGGAGCCTTTCCTCATTTTTCATCAAGACAGAGTCTCTCTATGAACTAACCCTTCCTTTGTGCCAAAGGTGGTATCCAATGTGGCCCTAAACCAAACCATTCATTTGCCCACCTTTTTCCCAAATCCCCAGAACAAAGTCGAAAGACTCCTGCACTCTTTGGACATTTCCCATGATGCACGTAGCAGAAACGTATGCAATGTCCTATCCATTTTGAAATGGTCTGTTTTGAGAGAGCTTTTCCATGTGATCCTGCAGCATAGGCTACAAAGAGCTGGTCAGATTTTCTGAAAGCCTTAGTTGTACCCAAGTAGTAACGTAATTGCCTGTGAATGTCCAAAGAGTGCAGGAGTCTTTCTCCTTTGTTCTGGGGATTTGGGAAAAAGGTGGGCAAATGAATGGTTTGGTTTAGGGCCACACTGGATACCACCTTTGGCACAAAGGAAGGGTTAGTTCGTAGAGAGACTCTGTCTTGATGAAAAATGAGGAAAGACTCCACTGCCATTAGTGCTTGTAGCTCAGACTCTTATAGCTGAAGTTATTGCCAGTAGCAGGACATGCCTGCTGGACCACCTGATGGCAGTATAACCCAAGTGTGATGACTGCAGCAGGGTGAACACTCTAACATCTACATTTATGGTAGGTACAAAACTGTACTTTTCTTCCCTTATTGTCCAGCTTTAAAGCGAATGTTTATACTGGTTTCCTGTGGAAGGCTGGAAAATATCTTCATACGGCACCTGACAAATTTTTTCCCATTCCACTGGTTTCCCCCTAATTTTGGATATCCATTGCTCTATCCTGTTGTGTTCTTTATGAATAAAATTTTCTACACTGAATCCTTCACTTTGCAGGTACTCCATAACCTCAGATGTTCTTCGTGTTTCACTGTTGCAGTCATCACATTTGGGTTATCCCTGCCAGGTTAGGCTTCGGCCGGCCCAAATACCATAGACTTAGTATTTCTGTGTCGGTTGCTGTCGCTTCAGGACTGATGTCAGGTCGTCAGTAGTTTAAAGCAAGGCAGCCGACGCCATTACATCAGTCTTTCTTGTGGTGGAGCCTGAAGCAGTTCGCACGAGTGCTGGTCGGCCGCTACTGTAGATGTCCTTCATGGATGCATCTGCAGTCATAACAAATGGGTTGTCCTGTCGTCAGGCAGCCCTTCGGTCGGCCGGATTCCAAAGTCTGGGTCCGCCGGCTGATGTCGCACTTCACCCGACGTCATCTCTGCTGGTCTTCGGGTATAAAGGCATCAGCCGACGCCATTTTCCTCAGTCTTTCTTGCTGCGTGGCGCCCGAAGCAGAAGCTGTTCGCAAGTGCCGGTCGGTCAGATCCAGAGATTACTACTACCGAATACTACTTCGAAGACTTCTAAAAAGCTAAGTACCCGTTGGGGACTCTTTCTTGCCTCAGCCGATGTCAGAAAAAGTCAATAACTGTTTAACTTGTGGGAAACAAATACCTCATAAAGATTTCCACTCTTACTGTCTGCCTTGCTTAGGCCCAGACCACACGTAGCAGCCTGTTCGCCTGTGCTTCCTTCAACCGACGAACGCTTAGGCGTCGGTCGGAGTTTGCTGAACAGTTTTTCGGCTCAGATTTTGTGTACATTATGCTGTCGGATCCTCCGACTACCCAAATTGTTAAAAACGCAAAGAAAAGACCGACACTCGCGGTCCGCGGTTTCGCCGAAACCACGGTTAAGCAAGCGCGAGTGTCTCTGTTTCGCGAAACTGAGAAAACGGTCAATCTTCAGCCGAATCCATGACTACTACTGAGGCTCCTGCTACCTTAGTTGAATCGGCCTCAGAAATTTTACCTACAACTGTGGTTCTTAGTGATTTATCAGACACCATCCCTTTGGATGTCTCTACCCCAGCACGTGGTGCTGCTAGGCCTCCTGCAGCCATGTCTATTAAGGCCTTTGCCAGGGCTAAAGCAGCCAAATCTGTTAAATCAGTGCCTGTTAAACCCCCCTCACACAGGCCCACTTCAAGTTCACAAATGCTTACTCTGGCAGAAGATTTAATATCCTTAATTAGGGGATCCCAATCTCACCCAGACAGGGCCTCTCAGCCCCCAGAAAAGAGACCTAGAGCAGAGCCCCGAGCCAGTGTCCTCTGATGATTCTATGGATGACTCAGACATTACAGACCAGCCAGAGGCTCCTTTTCTACTTATGAAGATTCCGATGCTGAAGAATCCATTCCAGCTGCCTCTCCACCAGAGGAATTTTCCTTTGGGGAAACCTTACATGCCATGAGAGAACAATTCCAATGGCAGGGACAAGATTTCTCAGATTCAAGAAAAAGGCTTAGGACTTTTCTGCACTTACCACAACATAGGCCCTTAGCTATACCTCCTGTACTGCCTGTTGTGGATGATGCATTTAATGATGTTTGCACTGCTCCTGATTCTTTACCTCCAGCCCCTGCCAAACCAGATAGATTTTACAGGGTGCCAGACACTCATCACCACCTATACAAGGCCCCACTTGCAGATCCGAAACTATAGCAAAAACCCTATTCCTTCTGAAAGGGAATCCAGGTCCTTAGAGATGGGGAAAAAGTTTACACCTCTGCTACTCTCTCAGCTAGAGCTTTAAACTGTCAGTTTCATATGATCCAATACCAAGAGTTTATGCTTGATCAGTTAACTAAAAACTGTCCTCTGATGAATCCTTAGATAAGAAATATGTATTAGAAATGGTGAATAACATCCAACAGGTTAGTAACCATTCCTTAAAATGTGGCTATGATGCACTGGAGGCTTCATTTAGATCAGCCATGACTGGCACAGTGATAAGAAGGCATGCATGGTTGAAAGAACAGGTCTTACGGATCATGTTAAAGCAAAGCTGTTAGATGCTCCTATGGATAAGGCCATTCTATTTGGTACACCTGCCCAGCAAGTAATGAAGAAAATGGAAGAAAAGGCAAAATCTGTACAAACAGTTAAAGATTTCTTACAGGTTCAGCCCCAAGGTTTAGCAGGAACTGGCCTGCCAAAAATTGGTCCTTTCCAGACTCCACAAAATCCCAAAGGGGCAGGAATAGACGCTCTAGAGGCAGAAATCAATCCAGAGGAGGTGCCTACAGAGGACGACAGTGGCAAGGCAATAACCGAGGCACAGACACAACCACTGCCACTGCAACAGGACAATCACAGTGACTTGGCTCTGACACCGCCTACCAGGGAGCAAATAGCAGCACCTTTAAGCGGAAAGTTAGCCTTATTTTCGAAAATTGGCACTATATCACAAAAGACAAGTGGATTTTGCAAACCATAGACCAAGGCTACTGGTTCCACTTCCACACCTTACCAGTAAAAGAGGAATGCCAAACCTACCTCCAAATCAAAAATAGAAGCTCTACAGCAGATAGCGAAATTAACAAGGATGAGAGCTGTGGAAAGAGTACCAATAACAGAACAGGGCAAAGGATTCTACTCCAGACTCTTCCTAGTACCAAGAAAAGAGAAAAGTTGGAGACCTATTCTCGACCTGTCCGTCTTAAACACATACATCATTGTCCCAAAATTCAAAATGCTGACCCTACAGCAACTTCTTCCCATGCTGGGCAAGGAGTGTTGGCTGGTAACTCTAGATCTCAAGGAGGCATACCTGCACGTCCCCATTCGACCAAATTGCAGAAGATACCTCAGATTTCTTGCAGGATCAGAGCATTATCAATTCTCAGCATTGCCCTTTGGCTTATCTACTGCCCAGAGTATTCACAAAATGCCTGGCATCAGTAATCGCTCACTGCAGACTACAGGGAATCCAAATTTATCCATACCTGGACGACTGCCTGTTACAAGCGGACAACAAAAGCAAGCTGACAACAGATTTACAAAGGGTCATTTACTTGCTACAAGCCCTGGGATACACAGTCAATTTACAAAAGTCAAGGCTGATACCATCCCAAACAAGAACATTCTTGGGCTGAATTGGACACAGTAAAACAAATGGCATTCCTAACTGCAGAAAAACAAAAGAACTCCCTCTTTACTTCTTGGCATTAACAAAGCAGAACAAACTAACAGCAAGAAAAGTTCTGCAGGCCTTGGGCTTCATGGCATCATGCATAATCTTGGTCCCACATGCCAGACTGCATATGAGAAAGCTACAGTGGTACCTAAAGAATTTATGGTCTCAGCACAGGCACAGCTTAGAAACAGAAATCCCACTAATCCCATGCCTAAAACAGGAGTTCCTATGGTGGGCTCAAGCATGCCAGTCAAACCCAGGCTTACCCTTCCACAACTTCCGAGCAAGCCAAACCATCACAACGGACGCCTCAGACCTAGGATGGGGGCACATGCTGGACAAATGCATACAAGGATTGTGGACTAAAGACCAGCTGCACCTGCACATAAACCAAAAAGAAATGCTGGCAGTAAAACTGGCAATCCAAAATTCAGACCATTCCTCAAAGAAGGCCATTTGATGATAAGGACAGACAACACCACAGTCATGTGGTACATCAACAAACAGGGAGGCACTCATTCATACCCCTATGCAGAGTGACTTTGGATCTTTGGAATCTGAGTCTCAGCTACAACATCCAGTTACAGGCAATATTTGTGCCGTGAAAGAGAACACCCTAGCAGACATGTTAAGCAGAACCACCTCGGATGCTCACGAATGGATGCTACACCCGACATCTTCAAGGCCATCACAAAGAAATGGGGAATGCCACAAATAGATCTATTCGCATCCCCACTCAATCACCAGCTCAAAAAATTCTGCACAAGGACATTCCACCCACTTGCATGGAAGGTGGACTCTCTATCCTTCAGCTGGAAAGGCCTGACAGCATATGCATTTCCACCTCTTCCCTTGATGCACAAGGTACTACTGAAAATCAAAGAGGAATGTCCAAGGATAATCCTGATAGCTCCAAATTGGCCAAGACAACACTGGTACCCATTGCTGAGGAGCATGTCTCGGGAGAGAATGTGGTCAATACCCCTGATGCCTTTGATGTTAACTCAGAACTACAACATCATGCATCCAAACCTAAAAACCTTGCAACTGACTGCCTGGAACATCACATAGCAGCAACTAACCCAGACCTTTCCCAAAGGGTTAAAGACATTATCCTTGAAGCCCGCAGACCTTCAACAAGAAGGAACTATGCAGGAAAATGGAAAAGGTTTGTCATTTGGAGTACTGAAAGAGGAAAAGATGTGTCGAACATAGATATTGCTAACATTCTGGAGTACTTGGCAGAGCTTCTACATACAGGCCTGTCCTATTCCTCCATCAAGATACATGCATCAGCTATTTCAGCAGAATACAGCTTGATCCACCTGTCTTTTCGCATCCTCTACTCAGGCAGTTCCTCAGAGGGATCAAGAATGTAAAACCTCCTAGGAAACCACCATTACCAGCATGGGACTTGAACTTTGTGCTAGAAAAGTTGACACTCCCTCCGTTTGAACCAGCAGCAACAGCAGATCTGCAACACCTGTCATGGAAAACTGCTTTCCTACTGGCAATTACCTCAGCAAGGAGGGTTTCGGAACTACAGGCCTTAATGGCAGTGCAACCCTTCCTAATCTTCCATCAAGATAGGGTGTCCATGAGAACTAATCCTACATTTATGCCTAAGGTGGTATCCAGAGTGTCTTTAAGCCAGGCAATCCACCTACCTACCTTCTTTCCCAATCCACAGAACAGGGGGGAAAGACTGCTGCATACCTTGGATGTACATAGGCAGTTACGCTACTACCTGGACAGAACCAAAAGTAACAGAAAAACTGACCAGCTTTTAGTAGCCTATGCAACAGGAAGGGAAGGAAAAGCAATTTCCAAACAGACAATCTCCAAATGGATAGGAAATTGCATAAGATTCTGTTACTCCTACCATGGAAAACCAATTCCACAGAACATAAGACCTCATTCTACAAGGGCTACAGCCACTACCACAGCTTTCTTACGAGGAGTGGCAACCAAGGACTTTATTGAGGCGGCTACTTGGACCTCCGTGCATACATTTGCCAAGCATTATAATTTACCTCTATACTCTAGATCCCGAGCAGGGTTTGCCACTGCTGTACTGCAAGGGATCCTAACTACACCATAATTTTTCTTCCTCCACCCCTAGTTTGGCTATGGTATTGTACCCATTTGTTATGACTGCAGATGCATCCATGAAGGACATAGTACAGTTTTGTACCTACCATAAATGTAGATGTCCGAACTGGATAGCATCTGCAGTCAGGATTACCCACCCTCCTTCCCCTCTGTGGTACTCCTAGGGTATTTACCCTCCTAATAGCTAGCTGGGGGGGAGTCTCTTATGGTGTATTTGTTTGTATATATGTACATACATGCTTATTTTTGTGTTTGCCTTCTACCTTGTTTGGAAACATTGGCATTTATCCAAAATTTAGCCTTCCAAGAGGGCAACTGGCATCTGGGGCAAGAAACACTGAGGAAAATGGTGTCGGCTGATGCCTTTATACCCGAAGACCAGCAGAGATGACGTCGGGTGAAGTGCGACATCAGCAGAAGCCGGACCCAGACTTTGGAATCCGGCTGACCGAAGGGCTGCCTGACGACAGGACAACCCATTTGTTATGACTGCAGATGCTATCCAGTTCGGACATCTACATTTATGGTAGGTACAAAACTGTACTTTTCGTCTACCGGTTTTGAAGCCGAAGTCTTCTAAAGCTAAGTACACTGTTGGGAATCCTTTTTTCTTGCACTTACTGATGTCAGAAAAATTTAACAGTTGTTTCGCCTGTGGAAAGCAAGTACCACACAGAGACTTTCATTCTTAGTGCGTCACTTGTTTAGGCCCAGGCCACGACATCCTCCACTATCGCTTCTGTGCTTTGTTCAACACCAGAACTATTTGTCTTCAGGTGCTTATTGTAGCTAGATATTTCCCTCTATGCAGGCTGGCCATGACCCTTTGGCACACAGCCTCTGCCATTCAACTACACCTGTGTGCACAATTCCTACCAGGTTCTCTGAACTCTGTGGCAGACCAATTAAGCAGGAAACTTCTGGACCCACATGAGTAGCAGCTCAACAGAAGAACCTTCACCCTAATAACTCAGAAATGGGGCACCCTGAAGGTGTATCTGTTTGCCTCCCACATCAACCATCAGCTCAGCAAATTCTGTACCAGGGAGCATCACTGCATGGCTTGGAAAGTGAATGGCCCTGTCCTTCCCCTGGGCTAATCTATCGGTCAGTGCCTGTCCTCCACTACCTCTCATCCCCAGGGTACTGCTCAAAATAAAGGAGGAAAAACCAAGGACAATTCTTATAGCTCCAGACTGGCCTCGCCAGCACTGGTACCCATTGCTGCGCAGCTTGTCCCCACTGCCACCATGGCATCTTCTGCAGATTCCAAACCTCCTGACCCAGAGAGAAGGGAAATTCATGCATCCCCGATTGCAGATACTCCATTTGGCAGCTTGGCTTATTCCCTAACCCCTGATCGATCTGCCAACCTCAGTAAACAGGTTCTAGATGTACATGAGGCCAGACGCCCTAGCACTAGAAAGTCTTGTGCTGACAAATGGCAAAGGTTCTGCGCCTGGATTCAGGCTAAGGGAGACAATACGGCACAACCCACCCTGGATTACTTAGCTGACCTACTACACAGTGGCCTCCCTTTTTCCTCTATTAAAATTCATGCCTCTGCTAGCTCTGCTCATTGTCCCACTGAGCAGCCCCTTTTCTCACACCCCTTAATCAAACAGTTCCTAAGAGGGGCTAGCAACTTGAGGCTACCCAGAAGAGCACCAACCCCAGCTTGGGACCTTAACTTTGTGTTGGAAAAGCTCATCCTGCCCCCCCCCCCTTCGAACCAGCTTCTTCTGCAGAGCTATAATTTCTCTCCTGGAAGACGGCTTTACTTCTGGACATCACTTTAGCCAGAAGAGTCTCCGTGCTGGAAGCACTCATGGCTGTGGAACCCTTTTATCGTCTGTGCTGACGGGGGTATCCCTTAGGACTAACCCATCCTTCATACCCAAGATGGTGTCCAGTGTGGCTCTCAGCCAATCCATTAATTTGCCCACTTTTTTTTCCTAGTCTCCAGAACAAGGAGGAAAGGATCCTGCACTCTATAGATGTGCACTGACAGCTCAGATTCTATCTAGACAGGACTAAATCCTTCAGAAAGTCTAATCAGTTCCTAGTTAGCTTTGCTGCAGGGGTAGAAGGCACAGCCATCTCCAAACCATTTCCAAATGAATAGTGCACTGCATCCATTTCTGCTACAAACAACACTGAAAACCTCGCCCTAAGCGGGTCAGGACTCATTCCACCAGAGCAGCCTCCACCTCAGTAGCTTTCCTCTGAGGCATCCCCACCAGGGACATCCTGGAGGCTGCCACCTGGACATCTGTTCACACTTTTATCAAACATTACCACCTGCCTCTCTTCTCCAAATCCAGGGCAGGGTTTGCCTCTGCAGTCTTGCAGGGCATCCTAGCCAGCCCCTACTTTCCTTGACTGCCTCCACCCATTTCCTCAGCTTTGGGAATCAACCCAAATGTGATGACTGCAGCAGTGAAACACTAAGAACATAGTACAGTTGTGTACACTTACCATAAATGTAGATGTTAGAGTGTATTCACTGTTGCAGTCCTGGTTTCCCTCCCTCCACCCCCCCTTTTTTCTTCCCTTTCCTTGCAAGGGACATATTGGCATTTACGTTCTACTGGAGGGGTTTCTTCCACCAGAATTTGGCTCCTACTTGGGGGTTCCTGACAGGTTAGTGCAAGAAAAACTGATGTAATGGCGTTGGCTGCCTTACTTTATACTACTGATGACCTGATGTCAGTCCTGAAGCGACAGCAACTGACGCAGAAATACTAAGAATCTGGTATTCGGTCTGGCCGAGGCCTACCCTGGCTGGGATAACCTAAATTTGATGACTGCAACAGTGAATACACATTAACATCTACATTTATGGTAAGTGTACACAACTGTACTTTTCTATTTCTTTAACTTCTCTATTACTAATCTTCTTTTCTACTTTTCCTCTTTGCCTTATTTCTTGTATTGTAAAGTTTTCCATGTCCAAATTCCTTTGCCTGTATTTCTCTTCAAATATCTTTGGTGCTGCTCTTTTTTGTGTTGGCTAGTTTTTGCTTTCTCGTTTGCATAAATATTACACCATATTAAATCTCTCTCTCTCTCTGTCCATATTTTTTCTTCAGATGTCTCAAGATCTTCCTGCTTCTCCTTCCTTTGGGGACTCACTCCATCATGCTGTAAGCTAAACTGTGTTAGACCTTCTACATCAAATCCGTCACTTCTCAGGTACTCCATAACTTCAACTTTACTTCTTTTCTACATTCCCTCTTCATGATATTTTTTTTATTGTGAAATTTTCCATGTCTGGATGCCTTTGCCTGTATTTCTCTTCGAATATCTTTGGGGCTGCCTTCTTTATATTGATTATTTTTCCTTTGCATAGATATTGCACCATATAAAATCTTTCTTTCCTGTGTCCATATTTCTTTTTTATACTTTTCAAAATTCTTTAAGCTTTGTTTATATATTCACAGTTCTTCAGATGCTTCTTTTTCCATACGAGTCAAAGTTTCTTGATTTATATACTGTTTTTCACAAATCTGTTGTATTAATGAATACAAATTTTTATTTGAAGCTTCTGATGGTTTTCCTTGTGGTAGTCTTTTTCTTTCCTCTATTTTCTCTCTTAATCATTTGTATATCTTGTGTCTGGAAATTCTGGCCTTTTTGCATAATAGTAACAGTACATCATTTCTTTATTATCCTCAATAGTCCACTTTATCATCTTTATGGCTCTTCTTTGGTCTACTAGTTTTTGAAATTTTTGTGTTCTACTACTGTCTTCTACAACAGAGGCCATCCTCCTCCTGGCCCAGCCCCATTGTAGGAATGTTTCTGGTATTTGAGGATTCTACCTTGTCATCTTTTCCAGTCCTGGCACCAGTGTGCCTACCAGGATTGGGCCTTTTTTTTATCCTGAGTCTTGTGCACCCAGCTGTCTTTTTTCTTAATTTTTAACCCACATCTGCCCATGATATATGCTGTATAAATACAGTCTATATCTCAGTGCCATCTTGGTGAGATTTTGTGAAAACAGGGTCCACCTCGTGAATGTACTCGCCAAGACTTAAGATGAATTGAATTTCAGCAATACTACTCTCCTCCTTTGCTTGTTGACTTATCACTGCATTCATACTCCTTCTTCTGTATTTTAGCCATGATATCCCCTGAGGAAACGTCTCCTAACTTTTCAGTCTTTCACTGTCACCATTTTTTCAGGTAAATAAGTGGGTTGTACTTCATGCATCCATAATTTGCCAACTCCTCTATATCGCACTGATTTCTTTGAAACATCTCCTCGGAATCCTGCACACTATTTCAGATCTTGATGAATGCTTTCTTCTCAATTTCTCTCACCACTCCATTATCTCCTCCTCCCTCTCTCTGTCTTTGCCTGGAATGGAAATAGAAAGTGCTCTGCAAAAATGAGTCCCAATAGCAAGAGTGGTGGGGGAAGTTCCTTGATGCCCTGGCCAAAACTCCTCTCTTGGTATAAAATACACCTCTAGTCCTCTGAAAAGAGGCTATTAGCCTAGTGGGGCTAACATGGTAAATTAAAAAGATACATTTTAAATTGATGTGTTAATTTAGACGATTGCAGATGAAACAGTTGACTTTGAAATGCTTTTTTAATCAAAATTTAATATTTAAAACCGTTTGAGTTAAAGATTGTAATACAGCAGAGAGCACTGGAATGCCTAGCAATATGATCTTGGACTCCATCTCGTATGTTGCCAGATAACCACTTTTGAATGAAAAGCAGATGTATGTTTTGGGGTGTGTGTGTGTCTGTGTGTGTCTGTTGGAAAACTCCCTGAAGCAAGGATGTAGAAGTATCAATGAAAATATGATGCTTGAATGTAGCAGGTCAGGGTAGGCACCCTTACTGTGCAGTAAACCGTAGATTATACTTAGATCTCTGATGTATGTTTTGGGGGTGTGTGTGTGTTTGTTAGAAAACTCCCTGAAGCAAGGATGTAGAAGTATCAATGAAAATATGATGCTTGAATGTAGCAGGTCAGGTAGGCACCCTTACTGTGCAGTAAACAATAGATTATACTTAGATCTTTTATTTATGTATGTACATACACGTGTAAATTGTCTGCGCACACAGCTTTTTTTTTAAAAAATATTATTGGTTTACATTGAAGTAGAAAATAGGTGTGCCATAAAAAAATCTGCCTGTTGATGTCGTCCCTAATACTTGATGGATTTTTCCCCCTTAGTTAGTACTCTTTCTGAACTTGCCATCACTAATGTTAATATGGATGAGTTTTGAGACTTTACGTATGCAGAGGCATGCCTGTTTGGAGGAGCATTAGAGTTTATGGGTGCCAAGTCAGTGTCCATACACACTGCAGCAAATACAGAGTGGATTGAGTTTTTACTAATGCTCTCATTGTTTAGTATCGGTCTCTACATCTGAAAACAAATCTGTGTAACCCCGTAAGTCGTGCTTACAATACGAGAATGGCTTTTATGTTGTTGTTGTATCTTTTGGCTTTTCCTGGTTAGGGGTCGCCACAGCGGAACTCCGGTCCTTTAATGATTGGCAGCAGACTTTTACGTACAGAGTTGCCAGCCCTGACGTACAACCTTCAACGAAGGTATGCCCATTCACGCATATCTCGACACACAAGACGCTTTAGCTGAGAATCGAACAGGACAACGTCTTGCTGTGAGGCGACAACGCTACCGCAGCACCACTACTGCAGTACACTCGAGAATGGCTTTTATATGGAAGTAAATGTTTTGATACCGCTGTAATAAGAAACTGCTTCAAATTGAAGAAATATGGTGATTCAGTGTGAAGTTTTACATTTAATTTTATTTACTGTATTTCTTTTATATTCTGTTTTTTATTTTTGTATTTAGCACTCAGTATGTCCTTAGTGTCTTGTCTAATCTCAGCTGTACACTTAAATGTAGTTTGTACTTTTAGGAAGTAAATTACAAGTCCTGGGTTAGTTTATAGTTTCTTTCGCCTACAAGCTGTCTGACTACCGTTCATACCCTGAGTCCTTGATTAGTTTTGGTGCTGTGCTGATCCTGATCCTTGTATCAGATATGTATAGATTGTAAAGCATGCTGTTAACTAGTCTGCAGTCCCTTTTCCCTTGCATCATGTTTATTCGTATTATATTTAAGTAATTCATACTGATGGCAGGAAGCTAAGCTTTTTTTGTGTGGTAAGTACGATTTTTGTCCATCTAACTCTGTCCATTTCCTAATTTTTGTATAAATTGCAAATCCTTCAGAAACTGCAAGTTAGGGGTCTGGCCAAGATGGTAGCAGTGTTTTTTTTAGCTCTGTTTATTTTTTTAAAATGTGACAGAAGTTTTAGTAAAACTCCAGTAGAACTTTTCAGAATTTGATGGATTGTATCCATCTCCCACTCCATCTACTCTCAACCTCTCTTCCACTCCACTAACTACCTTTGATTACTGCCAACTCTGATGCTTGTGTGCCTATTTATAATACTGCCGTAATTTCTTACTTTAACATTAATAACTGCTATTTACTTCTTAGAATACATGCCATCTTAGATGGCACAGAGGTTATGTGTCTACTGTATGTACTATGTTCTTCATCACGAACTATGTTTGTATTAATATTACATTGTGGAGCTTTTCTCCCCGGGCCTCCACTGAAAAAGGACCTGCATCCAGCCTGAATTTCCCAGTCAACAAATGTAAATTAAATAAATAGTTCAACATCTGCTGAAAGATTTACAACAAAAATATGTTTGAAACTCTCCATTGCTCTTTCCTGTCAAGAAGACTAGAAAGAACTTACTGTCTCCGAATGAGCCACTGTAATAGTATGAAAAAAGACATACAGGCTATATTAAGTAACTTCAGATGTTAAGTTGTCTATCTCGCCTTCATTCTTGCTGGATGGGTTCGGAGCCGACCTCGGCTCCGACTCGGCCACTCTAAAGCTCGAGAGTTGGTTCCTCCGGCTCGAGGCCCCCCTTATATCCCACAATGCTAGGCGTGAATTACCTCAGATCTCGTTTGCCGCTACAGCGATCGAGGTGTTGTTTTTTCTACCAGCTCAGGTCAGTTGTTTTAGATCAGTTTTAATTAACTGTTTAAACCCCTTTTAGCTTGGCCTTTTCTTATTTAACTATAGTGTAGTGGATATTACCCTTTCTACCCTTATCCAGCCCCTTTCCCACAAGAACTGATAAGTTCTTTCCTTAGGCCTTCGGGCCCTCCATCCCTAATAGTGGTGTGTATGTGTTTTTGTAGGGATTTATTTTATATAACTAACTAATTTCTTTAGCTTTTAGTTTAATTTACCCTTTTTCTGATAGTGTAATCGGTGTGTGTGTGTTTTGTGTGGTGGTTACACTTCGGTTCCTTGAAAATGTCCATGATTCAAAGGTCTCAGGCTTCAAGAAGTGTGACTCGTGCTGTCAGAAAATGTCTGACAGACGGTCACACTTCTTGTGTGTACTGCCTGGGACCTTTACACCTGCAGGACTCTTGTACTGTATGCCATGGCTTCAGCCCTACAGTCCTGCAGGAAAGAAAGAACAAACTCATCCTAAGGGGTTTGCTCAAGCCTGAAGGTTCCCTAACTGCTTCATCGGGAAAACCTTCCAGCTTTCTAAGACCTCGACTCCAGTTTCTGAGTCGAGGCCTAAGCCGAAGCCTACTGCTACATCGCTCGGCTGGAGCCGATGAGTCTTGACTACAGTTTCTGTGGTTCCTCGGCTCGCTGGAGCCGAGGTATTGGAGATTCCTGGCCCGGCTCGATCAGACCTTGAGCCGACATCTAGAAAGAGGTCTAGGTCACCTCCCTTGGCTCCGTTCATTCGGCTCCAGCCTCCTTGCTGTCTGAACGTAGCCATAGGTCTCACTCCTCTAGGTCATCGAGGCTTTCGGATTATGACCTTCAAAGGGTAGTGAGTCGACTTCTAAAGTCCGAGGCACTGGCCCAAATGCTTCAGAGCCCGGCTCATCAGTCGATGCTTCAACCTTTCCCTCTAAATATTCCTCCTCCGACTCCTTTGAGCTCGAGCCGGGCGCTCGAACAGAGACTGCGGTAGCGTTGGAACCGATACACTTGTCTTCGGTTCCGCTGCCGGCTCCGATTTCTTCCTTTGAAGAATCTCGGCGCCGACTTCCCTCGCTCCGAGGGTGAGTGGCATCGACCCTTGTCCGACCCCGCCTCCTCCTCGGGTGCTTCGCTGGTGAGTTCGGCTCCGACATCGGCCTCGGAGCCATCTCTGTCGGTGCCGAGAGGTTCTCAGCTCGGAGCGGGATCTCTGGCTCTGCCTGACAGGGGTGCATTCGAGGTCATGCGGAGTGTGTTGGAACCTGGTTCAACTCCACAGTCAGCTCCGGCCCGCCTCCCTCTTCGGTGCCTCAGGTGATGTCTACTCTCCCTCATCCCTGACCGCAGAGAGCCAGCTCCTCAAGAATCCCCTGTGGGGATCTCATCCTCTTCGAGGCCTCTCCTGAATTGGCAGGGGAGCCCCTAGGAAGAGAAAGTGTAAGAGGAAACACATAGACTCACCTGAGTCTGTCACCTCTGACACAGATTTAGAGGATTCCGAGGGTTCCCCCGTTCCCCTTCTGAAGATGTCTCCTTTGCAGACATTCTAGAAATTCTGAAACAGAGGGGAAATTGGCCAGCCCTTAACCCTTCGGAGGATGAATCTGTGTATCTTGAGGCTTGGCTCTCGCCTCTTCCACCTCCTGGGTGTCCCCCTTTGAACCCCTCATGCAGGTGGTAGCAAAGAGCCTGGACGGCTCCTGACTCAGTGGACCCTACCCCAGGAGACCTTCTAAATTTATAACAGCACCCACTGGTAAACAATTTCTGACCAAAGGAGTTACTGTGGATGCTATGGTGGTAGCTGCTGCCACCAAGAAGGAACTAGCTGATCCTTCAGTGCCTCTCCATCCCCCTAACAAGGAATCTAGGTCTATGGACAGGTACGGAAGCGGATGTTTTGATCAGCGACATTTGCAATGCTCGCTGAACTACTTATGCCATTTCACTGCCTCCAGAGAGACTTGATCAAGGAAGCGAGTGAGATGTTGAAGGATCCTACAGCTGCAGGTTTTCAGGACAAGATGAACGCCCAGCTGACTACCCTGAATTCTATAGCTAACTCCTCCATGAGCCTCCTTTCATATGCGGCTGATGGAGCGAGTAGAGCAGCAGGGACAGGTGTAGCCTTACGGCATGCCTGGATGCGACTATGCAATTTCAAGGACCCCTTTAAACGCCTTTCACTAATTCCCCGTTTGATGGATCATCTCTTTGGTCCTCAAGTGAAAGAAACCTTGACTAGGTGCGACGGATGGCAAAACCTTGTCTGCCCCGGAGTCCATTTTTCTACTACTTCTAGACCTTACCCCAAAGGCCAGAAAAGTGGGAAAATGTGGTTCCGTAAACAATCTCAAGGGAATTTGCCTGACGCACAGAGTCGGTTCTCCTCCAGAGGCAGAGGAGGGAACAATAATGGTAGACATCGCCCAGAGGCAGGGGTCCAGAGAACCAGGGCAATCGAGAAACCTTTTCCGAGCAAGCCCTTTCAGCATCCCTGAGGTGTTGCCCGACTGTCCACCTTCGGAGGCAGTCGGGGGAAGATTGTCACTGTACCCAGAAGCCTGGCTATCCCTAACTCAAGACAAGTGGGTACAGTCCATTTCCGAAGGCTATTCCATTCCCTTCATTCGCATTCCAAACCAATAAAAAAAATCCCTGCCAGATGTTCCACCCGCTCAAAGGGATCTTGCAGCTTTGGAAATTTCAAAGTTGCTCGCAAAAAGAGCAATTCAGCCAGTTCCAGCAGACCAGCAAGGATCCGGAATCTACTCCAGGTTCTTTTTAGTTCCAAAGAAAACAGGGGACTGAGACCAATTTTGGATCTCAGTATCTTGAACAAGTCAGTCAAGAAAACAAGATTTCGGATGGTCACGCCATAGTCCATCCTTCCCCTAATGGGAAAGGAATACTGGATGTGCTTTATAGATCTTCGGGACGGGTACTAACATATAAAGATGAACAGACGCACCAAAAGATTCCTCCGCATCAAGCTGGGAACCAGTCATTTTCAATTCAGAGCCCTGCCCTTTGGACTCACCACTGCCCCCGGTGTTTACCAAATGCATGGCAGTGGTAGCGTCTCACCTGAGACGCCAAGGATTCCAGGTGTTTCCATATTTGGACGACTGGCTCCTCACAGCTCCCACCAAGCATTTTTGCCATGGCTTCATCGGGAAAACCTTCCAAGGCTTCTAAGACCTCGACTCCAGTTTCTGAGTCGAGGCCTAAGGCCGAAGCCTACTGCTACATCGGCTCGGCTGGAGCCGATGAGTCTTTGACTACAGTTTCTGTGGTTCCTCGGCTCGGCTGGAGCCGAGGTATTGAGATTCCTGGGTCGGCTCGATCAGACCTTGAGCCGACATCTAGAAAGAGGTCTAGGTCACCCTCCCTTGGCTCCGTTCATTCGGCTCCAGCGTCTCCCTTGCTGTCTGAACGGAGCCATAGGTCTCACTCCTCTAGGTCATCGAGGCTTCGGATTATGACCTTCAGAGGGTAGTGAGTCGACTTCTAAAGTCCGAGGCACTGGCCCAAATGCTTCAGAGCCCGACTCATCAGTCGATGCTTCAACCTTTCCCTCTTAATATTCCTCCTCCGACTCCTTTGAGCTCGGGCAGGCGTCTCGGAACAGAGACTGCGGTAGCGTTGGAACCGATACACTTGTCTTCGGTTCCGTCGGCTCGATTTCTTCCTTTGAAGAATCTCGGCGCGGACTTCCCTCGTCGGCTCGAGGGTGAGGCATCGGACCCTTGTCCGACCCGCTCTCCTCTCGGTGCGGCGCTAGTGAGTTCGGCTCCGACATCGACCTCGAGCCATCTCTGTCGGTGCCGAGAGGTTCTCAGCTTCTCGGGCGGGATCTCTGGCTCTGCCTGACAGGGGTGCATCTGAGGTCATGCGGAGTGTGTTGGAACCTGGTTCAACTCCACAGTCAGCTCCGTCCGCCCCTCCTTGATTGCCTCAGGTGATGTCTACTCTCTCCCTCATCCCTGACCGCAGAGAGCCAGCTCCTCAAGAATCCCCTGTGGGGATCTCATCCTCTTCCGAGGCCTCTCCTGAATTGGCAGGGGAGCCCCCTAGGAAGAGAAAGTGTAAGAGGAAACACATAGACTCACCTGAGTCTGTCACCTCTGACACAGATTTAGAGGATTCCCCCGTTCCCCTTCTGAAGATGTCTCCTTTGCAGACATTCTAGAAATTCTGAAACAGAGGAAATTGGCCAGCCCTTAACCCTTCGGAGGATGAATCTGTGTATCTTGAGGCGTTTGGCTCTCGCCCTTCCACCTCCTGGGTGTCCCCCCCCTTTGTACCCCTCATGCAGGTGGTAGCAAAGCAAGCCTGGACGGCTCCTGACTCAGTGGTCCCTACCCCCAGGAGACCTTCTAAATTTATAACAGCACCCACTGGTAAACAATTTCTGACCAAAGGAGTTACTGTGGATGCTATGGTGGTAGCTGCTGCCACCAAGAAGGAACTAGCTGATCCTTCAGTGCCTCTCCATCCCCCTAACAAGGAATCTAGGTCTATGGACAGGTAATGGAAGCGGATGTTTCGTCAGCGACATTTGCAATGCGTTAAGCTGAACTACTTATGCCATTTCACTCGTCTCCAGAGACTTGATCAAGGAAGCGAGTGAGATGTTGAAGGATCCTACAGCTGCAGGTTTTCAGGACAAGATGAACGCCCAGCTGACTACCCTGAATTCTATAGCTAACTCCTCCATGAGCCTCCTTTCATATGCGGCTGATGGAGCGAGTAGAGCAGCAGGGACAGGTGTAGCCTTACGCCGGCATGCCTGGATGCGACTATGCAATTTCGCGGACCCCTTTAAAACGTCTTTCACTAATTCCCCGTTTGATGGATCATCTCTCTTTGGTCCTCAAGTGAAAGAAACCTTGACTAGGTGCGAGACGGATGGCAAAACCTTGTCTGCCGTCGGAGTCCATTTTTCTACTACTTCTAGACCTTACCCCAAAGGCCAGAAAAGTGGGAAAATGTGGTTCCGTAAACAATCTCAAGGGAATTTGCCTGACGCACAGAGTCGGTTCTCCTCCAGAGGCAGAGGAGGGAACAATAATGGTAGACGTCGCCCCAGAGGCAGAGGGGTCCGCAGAACCAGGGCAATCGAGAAACCTTTTCCGATAAGCCCTTTCAGCATCCCTGAGTGTTGCCCGACTGTCCACCTTCGAGGCAGTCGGGGAAGATTGTCACTGTACCCAGAAGCCTGGCTATCCCTAACTCAAGACAAGTGGGTACAGTCCATTTCAAGGCTATTCCATTCCTTCATTCGCATTCCAAACCAATAAAAATCCCAGATGTTCCACCGCTCAAAGGGATCTTGCAGCTTTGGAAATTTCAAAGTTGCTCGCAAAAAGAGCAATTCAGCCAGTTCCAGCAGACCAGCAAGGATCCGGAATCTACTCCAGGTTCTTTTTAGTTCCAAAGAAAACAGGGGACTGGAGACCAATTTTGGATCTCAGTATCTTGAACAAGTCAGTCAAGAAAACAAGATTTCGGATGGTCACGCTACAGTCCATCCTTCCCCTATTGGGAAAGGAAAACTGGATGTGCTCTATAGATCTTCGGGACGCGTACTATCATATAAAGATGAACAGACGCTCCAGAAGATTCCTCCGCTTCAAGCTGGGAACCAGTCATTTTCAATTCAGAGCCCTGCCCTTTGGACTCACCACTGCCCCCCGGGTGTTTACCAAATGCATGGCAGTGGTAGCGTCTCACCTGAGACGTCAAGGATTCCAGGTGTTTCCATAATGTCCTTCATGGATGCATCTGCAGTCATAACAACTGGGTTGTCCTGTCGTCAGGCAGCCCTTCAGTCGGCCGGATTCCAAAGTCCGGGTCCGGCTTCGGCTGATGTCGCACTTCACCCGACGTCATCTCTGTTGGTCTTCGGGTATAAAAGCATCAGCCGACGCCATTTTCCTCAGTCTTTCTTGCCGTGGCGCAAGCAGAAGCTGTTCGCAAGTGCCGGTCGGTCGGATCCAGAGATTATTTCTACCGAATACTACTTTGAAGACTTCTAAAGCTAAGTACCCCGTTGGGGACTCTTTCTTGCCTCAGCCGATGTCAGACTGACTGACTTATCAGACACCATTCCCTTGGATGTCTCTACCCCAGCACGTGGTGCTGCTAGGCCTCCAGCAGCCATGTCCATTAAGGCCTTCGCCAGGGCTAAAGCAGCAAAGACTACTAAAACAGTGCCTGTTAAACCCCCTACAACCAGGCCCTCCTCTAGTTCTCAAATGCTTACTCTGGCAGAAGATTTAATTTCATTAATTAGAGGATCTCAATCTCACCCAGACAGGGCCTCTCAGCCCCCAGAGAAGAGACCTAGGGCAGAGCCCCCTGAGCCAGTGTCCTCTGATGAGTCTGCCGATGAATCAGACATAACTGATCAGCCAGAGGCTCCTTTCTCCAATTTTGAAGACTCTGATGCTGAAGAATCCATTCCAGCTGCTTCCCCACCAGAAGAATTCTCCTTTGGGGAAACCTTACATGCCATGAGAGCAGTTCCAATGGCAGCAACAGGATTTTCAGACTCCAGAAAAGACTTAGGACCTTTCTGCACCTTCCACAGCACAGGCCCTTAGCTATACCTCCTGTTCTCTCTGTGGTGGATGATGCTTTCAATGATGTCTGCTCCGCACCAGAATCTTTACCCCCAGCCCTGCCAAACCAGACAGATTTTACAGGGTGCCAGACACTCATCACCACCTTTACAAGGCCCCACTTGCAGACTCCGAAACTATATCCCAGGGTCCCAAGGCAGTAGCCGCGACCATAGCAAAAAACCCTATTCCTTCAGAAAGGGAAGCAAGGTCATTAGACAGATGGGGCAAAAGGTCTACACTTCAGCTACTCTCTCAGCTAGAGCTTTAAATTGTCAGTTTCACATGATACAATACCAAGAGTTTATGCTTGATCAGTTAACTAAAAAACTAACCACTGATGAATCTCTTGATAACAAATATGTATTAGAAATGGTAAATAACATACAACAGGTTAGTAACCATTCCTTAAAATGTGGCTATGATGCACTGGAGGCTTCATTTAGATCAGCCATGACTGGCACAGTGATAAGAAGACATGCATGGCTAAAGGAGCAAGCTCTACCGGATCATGTTAAAGCTAAGTTGCTAGATGCTCCTATGGATAAGACAAGTTTGTTTGGTACACCTGCCCAGCAGGTTATGAAGAAAATGGAAGAAAAGGCAAAATCTGTTCAAACGGTTAAAGATTTCTTGCAGGTTCAACCCCCAAGGTTTAGCAGGAACTGGCCTGCCAAAAATTGGTCCTTTCCTGACTCCACAAGACCTCAAAGGGGCAGGAATAGACGCTCCAGAGGCAGAAACCAATCCAGGGGAGGTGCCTACAGAGGACGACAGTGGCAAGGTAACAACAGAGGCACAGACACAACCTCTGCCACTACATCAACTCAACCACAGTGACTTAACCCTAAATCCGCCTACCAGGGAACAAATAGCAGCTCCTCTAGGCGGAAAATTAAACTTATTTTCAAAGAACTGGCACTATATAACAAAAGACAAGTGGATTTTAC
This sequence comes from Protopterus annectens, assembly GCF_019279795.1. NCBI lineage: Eukaryota > Metazoa > Chordata > Ceratodontiformes > Protopteridae > Protopterus > Protopterus annectens. The sequence goes on from NC_056731.1 coordinate 189,571,736, forward strand.
AAACCATAGATCAAGGTTACCGGTTCCACTTCCACACTTTACCAGTCAAAAGAGGAATGCCAAATCTACCGCCAAATCAAAAAACAGAGGCTCTACAACAGGTAATGCAGTTAGCAAACATGATAGCTGTGGAAAGAGTGCCAACAGCAGAGCAAGGAAAGGGGTTCTACTCCAGTCTATTCCTAGTTCCAAGAAAGGAAAAAAGTTGGAGACCAATTCTCGACCTGTCCGCCTTAAATACATACATCATTGTCCCAAAATTCAAAATGCTGACCCTACAGCAACTTCTTCCCATGCTGGGCAAGGAGTGTTGGCTGGTAACTCTAGATCTCAAGGAGGCATACCTGCACGTCCCCATTCGACCAATCTGCAGAAGATACCTCAGATTTCTTGCAGGATCAGAGCACTATCAATTCTCAGCATTGCCCTTGGCTTATCTACTGCCCAGAGTATTCACAAAATGCCTGGCATCAGTAATCGCCCTTTGCAGACTACAGGGAATTCAAATTTACCCATACCTAGACGACTGCCTGCTACAAGGGGACAACAAAAGCAAGCTGACAACAGATTTACAAAGGGTCATTTACTTGCTGCAAGCACTGGGATACACAGTCAATCTACAAAAGTCAAGGCTGATACCATCCCAAACAAGGACATTCTTGGGCTGAATTGGACACAGTAAAACAGATGGCATTCCTAACAAAGGAAAAACAAAAGAACTCCCTCTTTACTTCTTGGCACTAACAAAACTGAACAAGTTAACAGCAAGAAAAGTATTGCAGGCCTTGGGCTTCATGGCATCATGCATAATCTTGGTTCCACTTGCCAGACTACATATGAGAAAACTACAGTGGTACCTAAAGAATTTATGGTCTCAACACAGACACAGCCTAGAAACAGAAATCCCACTAATTCCATGCTTAAAACAGGAGTTCCTATGGTGGGCTCAGGCATGCCAGTCAAACCCAGGGCTACCCTTTCGCAGATGTCAAGCAAGCCAGACCATCACAACAGACGCTTCAGACCTAGGATGGGGGCCCACATGCTGGACAAATGCGTGCAAGGATTGTGGACACAGGATCAACTTCACCTGCACATCAACCTAAAAGAAATGCTGGCAGTAAAACTGGCAATCCAAAAGTTCAGACCATTTCTCAAAGAGGGCCAGTTGATAAGGACAGACAACACCACAGTCATGTGGTACATCAACAAACAGGGAGGCACTCATTCATACCCCTATGCAGAATGACTTTGGAGCTGTGGACCCTGGCACTCAGCTACAACATCCAGTTACAGGCAATATTTGTACCGGAAAGAGAATACTCTAGCAGACATATTAAGCAGAACCACATCGGATGCCCACGAATGGAAGCTGCACCCGGACATCTTCAAGACCATCTCAAAGAAATGGGGAATGCCTCATATAGATCTATTTGCATCACCTACCAATCACCAGCTCAAAAAATTCTGCACAAGGACATTCCACCCACTAGCATGGAAAGTGGATTCGCTCTCCTTCAGCTGGAAAGGCCTAACAGCATATGCATTCCCACCTCTTCCCTTGATACACAAGGTATTACTAAAATCAAGGAAGAACGTCCAAGGATAATCCTGGTAGCTCCAAAATGGCCAAGACAACTCTGGTACCCACTGCTGAGGAGCATGTCTCGAACCATATGTGGCCAATACCCTGATGCCTTTGATGTTAACTCAGAACAACTACAGCATCATACATCCAAACCTAAAACGCTGCAACTGACTGCATGGAACATCACATAGCAGCAGCTAATCCAGAACTTTCCCAAAGAGTTAGAGACATTATTCTTGAAGCACGCAGACCTTCAACAAGAAGAAACTATGCTGGAAAATGGAAAAGGTTTGTCATTTGGAGTACTGAAAGAGGAAAAGATGTGTCAAACATAGATATGCCTAACATTCTGGAGTACCTAGCGAACTTCTTCATTCAGGCCTGTCCTACTCCTCCATCAAGATACATGCATCAGCTATTTCAGCAGAATACAGCTTTGATCCACCTGTTTTTTCTCACCCTTTGCTCAGGCAGTTCCTCAGAGGAATCAAGAATGTAAAACCTCCAAGGAAACCACCATTGCCAGCTTGGGACTTAAACTTTGTGCTAGAAAAATTGACACTATCACCCTTTGAACCAGCAGCAACAGCAGACCTACAACACCTGTCATGGAAAACTGCTTTCCTACTGGCAATTACTTCAGCAAGGAGGGTTTCAGAACTACAGGCTTTAATGGCAGTGCAACCCTTCCTAATCTTCCACCAAGATAGAGTGTCCATGAGGACTAATCTTACATTTATGCCTAAGGTGGTATCCAGAGTGTCTTTAAACCAGGCAATCCACCTTCCTACCTTCTTTCCCAACCCACAAAACAGAGGGGAAAGAATATTGCATACCTTGGATGTACATAGACAGCTACGCTACTACTTGGACAGAACAAAAAGTAGCAGAAAGACTGACCAACTTTTTGTGGCCTATGCAACAGGAAGGGAAGAAAAAGCTATTTCCAAACAGACAATCTCCAAATGGATAGGAAATTGCATACGATTCTGTTACTCCTTCCATGGAAAACCAATTCCACAGAACATAAGACCTCATTCTACAAGGGCAACAGCCACTACCACAGCCTTCTTACGAGGAGTGGCAACCAAAGACATTATTGAGGCGGCTACTTGGACCTCCGTGCATACATTTGCCAAGCATTACAATTTGCCTCTATATTCCAGATCCTGAGCAGGGTTTGCCACTGCTGTACTGCAAGGGATCCTAAACACACCATAATCTAGTTTTATCCTCCTCCCGTTGTTGGCTATGGTATTCTACCCAGTTGTTATGACTGCAGATGCATCCATGAAGAACATAGTACAGTTTTGTACCTACCATAAATGTAGATGTCCGAACTGGATAGCATCTGCAGTCAGGATTACCCTCCCTCCTTCCCCTCTGTGGTACTCCAAGGGTGTATACCCTCCTAATAGCTAGCTGGTGGGGGGGAGTCTTTTATGGTGTATTTGTTTGTATATATGTGCATACATGCTTATTTTTGTGTTTACCTCTATCTTTTTGGAAACATTGGCATCTATCTAAATTTTAGCCTTCAAGAGGGCTACTGGCATCTGGGGCAAGAAACACTGAGGAAAATGGCGTCAGCTGATGCTTTTATACCCGAAGACCAACAGAGATGACGTCGGGTGAAGTGCGACATCAGCCGAAGCCGGACCCGGACTTTGGAATCCGGCCGACTGAAGGGCTGCCTGACGACAGGACAACCCAGTTGTTATGACTGCAGATGCTATCCAGTTCGGACATCTACATTTATGGTAGGTACAAAACTGTACTTTTGGACGACTGGCTCCTCACAGCTCCCACCAAGCATCTTCTTCTAATGGCCAGAGACTACACCTTTCGCATTTGTCAAAAGTTGGGCATCTCAGTAAATTGCGAAAAGTCTGTTTTGTCGCCTTGTCGTGCTATTACCTTCATAGGCGCAAATCTAGACACAGTCAGCATGTCGGCGAGACTAACAGACATACGAAAACTGGTCTCGCTTCTCTTCAACAACAACAGAGCCAAAGCCAGGTTAGTTCTGAAAGTATTAGGGATTATGGCGGCTGCCATTCCTCTACTTCCATTAGCCAGATTCCACATGAGAATCCTTCAATGGATGCTCTTCACACAATGGTCATACCAACAACTTCCGATGTCTCACACCATTATGATTACGCAAACATGCAAGAATCCTCTTCTGTGGTGGATGTCTTCCCCTCAGCTCTTCTTGGGAAGACCCTTTGTTACTTCCCCTCCGGTTGCTATTCTGATAACGGACGCCTCCCTGATCGGGGGGGGGGCATTTATCAGGGCAGAACTGTCCAGGGCATATGGCAACCAGACGAATGCCACTTGCATATAAATGTTCTAGAGATGAAAGCAGTGCTTTTAGCATTGCAAGCCCTTCAAGACTCTCTTCCCCTGGGAACGATAGCAATCCAGACGGACAGTATGTCTGTAGTGTGGTATATCAACAAACAAGGCGGAACCAGGTCCTATCCCCTATGTCGAGAAGCACTCAGACTGTGGCAATGGGCGATTTCTTCTCAGCGTTTTCTGATAGCAACGCACATCCCCGGGAAGTCCAATCAAATCGCGGACAAGTTGAGCAGGGCTATCCTCATGCCTCACGAGTGGTCTCTGAAAGATTCTATTGCGAGAAAAATTTTTCTCAAGTGGGGTCAGTCTTGCTGCGACCTTTTTGCTACTCCCCAAAACAGCAAATGCAGAGATTTTTTCACCCTATTCCCGTTACCAGGCCAGCCCAGCAGAGACGCTCTAGTCCAAGTTTGGCCCCGGGGACTTCTGTATGCATTTCCTCCCTTCCCACTAATCTCTCAAGTGATACAGAAAGCCATCGCTCAGAAGGCCTCATTGATCCTCATTGCTCCTTACTGGCCTCTACAGGTTTGGTTCCCCTTTCTACATCAGTTTCTGTTGGAGCAACCTTGGCATCTGGACCTAGTTCCAGATCTTTTGATCCATCAGTCGGGTCAGTTACATCGCTCCCTCCCCTCTCTGAACCTCACTGCTTGGTTCCTCCAGTTCCTACCCTAGCCAGGCTTCCTCAAATATCTCACACTGTTCGAGATATTTTAATAGCTTCACATAAATCTTCCACTCGGAAAATTTATCTTAGTAAGTGGAAACGTTTTGCCTATTGGGCTCAAGGAAAGGATTTAGATCCTTTCACTGCTCCCATCCATATGGTTCTTGATTTTCTAGCTGAACTCTTTCATGCAGGTTCATCTCCTTCTACTCTCAAAGTTCAATTGGCAGCTATATCTAACTTTCATGTAGGCATTTCAGTCTGCCATCATGTCCCACAAGCTTTGCAAAGCCTTTTTGAAGGGAGTTTTTCTTCTCAGACCTCCTATAAGAAATCCTCCTCCTCCTTGGGACCTTAATTTAGTGCTCAGCTCTTTGATTCTTCCCCCTTTCGAACCTGCAGCTTCCTGTTCATTAAAATTGCTATCATGGAAGACTCTCTTTCTGGTAGCCATTACTTCAGCTAGAAGAGTTTCAGAACTTCATGCACTCAGCTGTCGACCTCCTTATCTGTTGTTCCATAAGGACAGGGTATCCTTACGAACCAACCCGTCCTTTTTACCTAAAATAGCCTCGGCGTCTAACCTAAATCAAAGCATTGACCTCCCTGTCTTTTTTCCAGAATATTCTAATAGGTCTGAACAAAAATTGCATTGGCTAGATGTTCATCGTCAGTTAAGGTACTATTTGGATAGAACCAAACAATTCAGAAAATCTGACCAGCTGTTTGTCTCTTATGCAGAAGGCAGAAAGGGACTTTCTGTTTCCAAGGTATCACTATCTAGATGGCTAACATCTCTAATTTTCATTGTTTATGAAATTAGACCCCAAAAGCTGCCTAACAAACCTAAAGCCCATTCCACCAGAGCTTTGGCTACTTCTATAGCCTTCCAAGACAGACTGCCTATTGACACCATTTGTGCAGCGGCTACTTGGGCTACTCCTCACACTTTCATTTCACATTATAAGTTGGATTTAGCTTCTAGGCATAGAGCTAACTTTGGTTCCACTGTTCTCAAGAGTCTGTTCCGTTAGGCCACCGGGACAAGGTGCTAGGACGGTCCCATCCAGCAAGAATGAAGGCGAGATAGACAACTTAACATATAGAAGTTATGTTCTTACCATAACGTTCCATGTTAGTTGTCTTCTCGCCTTCTTTCTAGGTCCCACCCTCCTTCCCCTGGCCTGGACAGACCTAGAGGAGTTTGATTGTGACCTCTCTTTCTACCACCTCTTTGCGATAGGTATATGCTCTGCTGTGTATATTTTCCTAGATCAGGCTTAGGTCACCTTTTCTCTTCCCCTTTGTTTATAGAGGTGGACTCTTTTCCAGTTTTTTCTGGTTGTATTATTAGCTGGGCCCAGCTCACAAACGAGATCTGAGGTAATTCACGCCTAGCATTGTGGGATATAAGGGGGGCCTCGAGCCGGTGGAACCAACTCTCGAGCTTTAGAGTGGCCGAGTCAGAGCCGAGGTCGGCTCCGAACCCATCCAGCAAGAAAGAAGGCAAGAAGAAGACAACTAACATGGAACGTTATGGTAAGAACATAACTTCTATTTAGAGAACTGTAAAAGATAGATTAATTAGAAAGCAAAATGACAGTTTGAAAGAGGAATGTAAAAAAAAAATAAAACAGTTGAGATTTGTGACTATTTTTGTTTAAGAAAGTCACTCAGCACTTCGAGTTTGAAAGAGGCATTGTCTGATTTTTGATACATTACTTGAAACTCTTGAACTCTTATTGGATTCTAGGGGTTGGAGCTCAAAATGTAAAAACATTACTTGGATGCTGTAGCCTATTACATGAAAGGTGAAGTCGTAATTCCTGGTGATTTTAGTTGTGTTTTATTAGACAAAGATTGCACTGCAGATAGAAAGCAGAGAATCAAATATTCTGCCAAACACTTAACACATTTTGTAAATCTAACAAATTTAAAGGATATATATGAGCTAAGGAAAACAAAATCACTTCAGTTTACCCATTATCCATATAGACATGGAACACAAATATCGATGATTAAAACAAAAATTGTATCATATATCAGAGAAGTTTCAGTAGTTTCATGACTATTATTGGACCATAATGCTGTAATCTTTGCCAGTTTTTAGAATATTTATTTGATACATCGCAGGGTATAACCAGCATACACTACTGAAATAAAAGGATTTAAGGATAGGTATGTTATGTTAGAAATCCAAAATTTCCTAGAAGTCAACATTTAATGGTGAAGTAACTGGCGTTGTCCTGTGGGATTCCCTAAAGGCTTGCTTAAATGGAAGAGTTACAAGCTGGTATATTAGTAAAACAAGAGAATGGGACAACGAATTGAATACACTACTGGCCAAAATCTAAAACCAAACATTTGGAACTTAAAAACAAGTACAAAATACGTTGAAATTCTAAATCCATAAAGTTTCAGTAAACCTGGAAAAACCTAAACTTCAGGTATATTCAGTAAACCCTTTAAGCTTGCATAAACTTGCTTTTAGATGAAAGAAAATGAACAAATTGCATCAAATAAATACAAATAATAACAGATATTAAAGGTATTCTTGAGGTCTTTAAAATACTTTCAGAATACACGTAACCTAGATAATTATATAGTTGAAACTTTTCAGTAAACCCAGAAAAACCTAAACTTCAGGTATATTCAGTAAACCCTTTAAGCTTGCATAAACTTGCTTTTAGATGAAAGAAAATGAACAAATTGCATCAAATAAATAAAAATAATAACAGATATTAAAGGTATTCTTGAGGGCTTTAAAATACTTTCAGAAAATTATAAATAACACACGTAACCTAGATAATTATATAGTTGAAACTTTTCTGAGGGAAAATATAAATAAATTAACAAGTGAACAAATAAAGTGAATGGTCTATCAATTTTTATTTTTAACAGAAATAAAGATAAAAATAAAAGGCTGTGCTTTAATTCGTCTTGTACCAGAACTAATATAAAATATTACTGAATGATGCAGTTAAAATATTGGATATAGTCTACAGACAAATGAAAAGAACTGCCAAAGTACCCTTATCATAGAAATATTCTCATCACCTCTTTTAAAACAAGATAAGGATTATGCAAAGTGTTCGTTATACAGACCCGTTTCACTTTTAAATATGGACTATTGTCCATTTTAGCTAACAGAATTATTTTACTTTAACAATGATCAAACTGGGTTTATTTTAAACAGTTATAGGATAAGAGCACACATACATTATAATAACTATGCAAATAAAAATAAAGAACTTCCTATCCTTAGTCTAGATTTAGATAAGGTTTTGACTCAGTTAATTGGTCGTACCTGTTTAAAACGATGCATTTAGCTCAGGTGAGAAATGCACTAATTTCTAAGCTATACTATAACTCTTGTACTTGCGTTAAAATAGATTATTTTCTTTATAATTCCTTTACAAAAGGCTGTCTGTTATCACCTTTACCTTTTGCATTAGCTATAAAACTCTTTGCTAATAGTATTAGGTCTAATAACTTAAATTGTATCAAATTAAAAAGGTTTTGATCTAAAGATTCATCTCTTTGTTGATATTTTACTATTAATAGGAAATAGAACTAATATGTTCTGATGATTTTTTAATTTGAAGAAATCTCAAACTTAAGATTTAATAATAAAAAACAAGTACATTATCAATTACAAATTAAAAAAATCCATACAAAACACTTTCTAATTTCAGTTGGAATAGCAAATACCTTGGTATAACCATTACGTCTAATGGTGTAGAAATGATACAAATACTTTCAACAGGCTTTGATAAAATTTTAAGTTTTAGTTACAGGTTGGAGGAAATTCTTCTTTACTATGAAAGAAAGATTAATGCTCATTACGATGGTAATGCTCCTTAAAATATTGTTTGTCTTACAGTCTTTAGTACTAACTCCATCAAAACAAAATCCTGAAGATAAATGATGTTCTAATTAAAATGTTTTTGGTGTCCTACTAAACAAAGAGTTTTCTTTGATTGGCACAGAAGAGGTTGGGGGTAATGATGGAATAGGGTTTCCTGATATTTAATTGTAAGCTACTTAAACAATTGTAAAAGTTATAGCATTGTAGATAAATTCATCTTATGATTAAAAATAGAAGGGGGTGGCTGTGGTGATGCAACAGTTAGTATTGTCGCCTCGCACCAAGAGGTTATCTGGTTCAATTTTCAGTTGGGGTGACTTCTGTGGGGAGTCTACATGTCCTCCCTGCATTTGTGTGTTTCCTCTGGGTGCTCTGGTTTCTTTCCACATTCCAAAGACATGTAGTAGGTAGATTGGACACTGTGTCCATGTGTGTGTCCGTGTGTAGTACGGATGAACTACCGCGGCAGGGCTAGCCACCCAGTGGTGTAAACCTTGGCTCAAGATGATTGTCACTGTTGAAGTGACACCCCAAACCATGTGCAAAATCGGAAACAGGGGTTGAGGATGGACGGATTCAAAATAGAAACAAATTCATTAAGAAATATTATTAGTAAATGCATCACAACCAGTCTTAAGCAAATAGTACCTAATAGATGAATCTGTTTATTAAAAGATTTTTGCATAAACAGTATTCCACCCTGTTTTTTAAATTCCCCATTTAAATAACATCATTTCTTTCCAGAAGTTCACATATTCTAACCATTGTATTAAAGACTTAATATTTTCTATTTTTTAAATTGTATACATAAATGACTGCTTAGAAACTCATAACTTCAACAAAATGTTAGTATTGAAAGAGTAATTTAATGTATTGGCATCAGTTCTTAAATGGTACTGATATACTGTTAAAAATTTTAGGTCCAGATACAATCAAGATTGTGATGCCATACCACTGAACCAGTAATCAAGAAGCTTCAGTCATCACCACTGGCACCAGTGGGGGATGTACACTGAGAGGATGACAAGGTGTACACACAGTATTACCAGATGCAGCTGTCTGTATCAAGTGCAATTTCCATTTGAGCTAAGACCTCCAGCACCCTCTGTCCAATCAGTGCTTTGTGTCGCTGGCCAAGTAGCTCCACACACACTTGTTGAAGTTTGATTTATATTTATATATATATATATATATATATATATATATATATATATATATATATATATAGAACACCCACACCTATGAAAGGCTGGCACAGGCTTACAAGCTATGCCCCCTTTTGCCCAGACTATAAGGTAGCTATTACTGCCACCAGTAAGCTCCTTATCAGCTACTTTAAGGCCAATTAACAAAGGGTGTCCAGTCTTACTGTGTAGTGTTACTATAATACAAATGGTAATTTGACCAAGAGCAAGGTTAGGAGTGGCCCACAGTGTCGCCAACTAATTATGCAACTAATCTCAGAACTTGAGTATCTCTACACAGATCAGCCACAATGAAAGGTTTAAATAATAATAATAATAATAATAATAATAATAATAATAATAAATAATAAAAGAACAATACACTATATTTACAGTGACGTCAGAGTTCAAAATAGGAGGAGGTATTTAAAACAACATTGCAGGACAGTCTCAAAGGAAAATATCTACGCTAAGCTTTGGTATATTCCTTATTATATCTAAGAGAATTACTGTAACCTAGTTATCTTACTTGCAGAGAAAGGCAGATGTGGTGAATGGATCTTCTTGCTGATGTCAGGTCAGAGATGGAATACAGAATGTTGTGCCTCTCTCTCTCTTTCAGACTTTTTAAATTAATATCTCAAATATTATTGCTGGGATACCATGCATAATGACATTGTTTCTTTTCATCTGACTCTATCCCAGGTGAAACCTCTACTGTTGGAATCTGGCAGTATTTAGCATCTGCCTGTGAAAATACATAAATCTCTGATTTTTGGGCAGATGCTGGAAGTCCTAAAACAATTACATTCTTTACATTTCAAAACTAGTAATTACTTCACACTAAAGAAAATACAGAAAGTTGCCTAGTTTTAGACATTGCATCTCCTTGCTGCATTGAAACACTGAAAGCCAACATCTTTTTATGGCCTAGCCATAAAGTAATTTAATTTCAGTTGTTTTGCTGGACTGAAGTTAGCCTTCTGTGTTCAGTTTCCACTGTTAAAATATATACATTTAAACAGTTGGAATAGTGCAGGTACATTTCTGTTCTATTCCAGTAGGGCACACTGTGGAAACGTCTTTAAGCTCAGTACTTTACAAAATACCTTTTTAAACACAAGCTTGTACAGACCAAGTTGATATACACATGACCTACAGTTGTAATACATTTGTAACACAAGCATCTTGTATAGATCATGTTGATATTCACAAATGACGTCTAATTATTCACAAAATTCTAGATAGCTGGGCTGGCAGTATCTCCCTCTGTCGCATTTCTTCCCCTCCTCGAAGACTCAAGCTAGTTTTTCAAGTGACCATTGAGGAACTTTGCTTGATAGGCTCATCCCTATCTGGGAATATCTTAACCTATCCGTATTGGTATTGCTCATCCCACTGTGGTGTTGCATTGTCATATCATAGGCCTGCAAGCCTAGGCTCCACCTTAGTAGCTTAGCATTTCTTGATGTACACATGTTAAGGGATAGTGGTCTGTAATTACAGTGAACTTCCTTCTGTACAGATACGGCTGAAGTTTCTGCAGTGCCCACATTATGGCTAGACATTCCTTTTCTACAGCTGCATAGCATTCCTCCTTGGGTTGGAGCCTGCGGTTGAGATATACCACTGGGTGCTCTTCTCTCTCTAAGGAAACCTGGCTGAGTACAGCCCCCACCCCATGGTTTGAAGCATCCACCTGCACAACAAATTCTTTGCTGTAATCTGGACTGGCTAATGCAGGAGGTTCTCCCAAATGCCTGGTCACTCGCTGGGTCTACACTACCTTATTGGGCCTGTCTTTTGTCCTTGTCAGATCTGTGAGGGGAACAGCTCTGGTACTTATAATTGGGGACAAACTTTCTGTAGTACCTTGCTTTCCCTAAAGAATGCCCTCCCCTGCTTTTTGCTAACCGGGGCAGGCCGTGCCTAAATGGCTTCCACTTCGGTAGGTTCTGTCTGATCTTACCACTCCCCACTCTGTTACAGGTAGGAGACCTCTGCCATACCCACCTGACACTTACTGGGCGTAATGGTCAACCCTGCCCTCTGTAGTCTGGGCAGCATCTCCCGTGACATGCTGAAGGTGCTGTTGCCAGGATTGTCTATAGATGGCAATATCATCCAGGTAAGCGAGGGCAAAATCTCCTGCTTCTGCTAAGATACTATCTACCAGGCTCTGGAAAGTCGGTGGGACATTTTTCATCCCAGAGGGCATCTTCGTGAACTCGTACAAGCTGCAGGGAGTCACAAAAAGACTGACCTCTCTCTAGGGTTGGGAGTCAAGGGCACCTGCCAGTAGCCCTTTATAAGATCAGTAGTGGTAAGATACTTAGCCCCACTCAGCTGCTGTAGGGCTTCATCTGCCCTAGGCATGGGGTAAGTGTGTGACTATTTAATTTCCTGTAGTAAACGCAGAATGTGGTGCTGCCATCCTTCTTTGGTACCAGCACCACTGGGGAGGCACAGGGACTACTAGACTCCTGGATTACCCCTAGTTGCAGCATTTCCTGCATATCCTTCCTCAGAGTCTGACCTTCTCAGGCACCCTGTAAGGGATCTGCTTAATAGGTTTTTGGGGTCCTGTATTCAAATGGTGCTTGGTTTCCCAGCAAACATGCCCCCAGGCTCCTGTAACACTGCTCGGATTTCTCCAGTCTGGGTGAGGTATAGCTGCTAGGATATTGCTACCCCTTCCACTGAGCCTCACTGAGGAGATCAGTCACCAGATCCCCCTCAGAATGCTCCTGCCATCTACTGCAAATACTCAGCACAATGGCACCTCTATCATGGTAAGGTTTCATCCCGTTAACCTTGTACAATTTGTTTCCCTGCCTCCTGCCTAGAAGTTCTACCATGTAGTTAACATCACTGACCTTCCTTACCACCTTGAAGGGACCCTCCCAAGCTGCTTGCAGCTAGCTATTTCTGGCAGGAATAAGAACCATAACCTGCTGCTCAACAGCTTACTCTCTCTAGCTCAAGCATTCCTGTCGTACCAGACCTTTTTCTGCTGTTGGGCTTTTGCCAGGTTCTCCTGGTACAAGCCCATGAGTTTCCTGAGATTTGTGACATATGTCACAACAGACTCCTTGTGGGATTAACACTTACCCTCCCACTCATCACAAATCACATCTAGAGGTCCCCTCACCCTATGCCCACACAGCAACTCAAAGGGTGAAAAAACTGTGGATTCCTGGGGCACCTGTCTGTAAGCAAATAGATGGGGCAGATATTTGTTCCACTCCCTCTTAAACTGGTCTGCAAATGCATGTAGCATGGTCTTTAGTGTAGTGTTTAACCTGTCTACAAGACCATTAGTCTGGGGATGGTTTTTAGGTGCTTCACCCCACAGCACTCCCACAGACAAGCCAGCAGGTCTGACGTGAAATTGGCACCTCTGTCAGTCAGTATCTGTATTGGGAAGCCTATCCTGCTGAAAATCTCTAACAGAGCATTTGCCACCTTTTCTGCCTTGATGGAGGATATAGCCACCTCCTCAAGGTGTCTGACAGCATAATCTAATTCCACTAGAATGTACTTCTTCCCTGTGGAACTTTGAGTACTCGGAATCCCCACAATACCCATAGCTACTCTCTTAAATGGCTCCTCAATGACAGGCAAAGGCATCAAAGGAGCTTTCACCTAGTCTCTGCTTTGCCTACCTTTTGGTACTGCTCGCAGATCCTGCAGTACCCTGTTATGTCCCTGTAAATCCCAGGCCAATAAAAGTTCTGCATAATAAGACTCTTTGCATGCTTATGCCCATATGACCTGCAAATGGAATGTCATGGGCTATGGTTAGAAGTGCTAGACAGTAAGCTCTGGGCACTACAAACTGCTGTATTCTTTCACACTCTAGCCCTCCCTCAGGGGTCCACACTGTATACAGTAACCCTTTGTCCCAGTATACAGATTCCCAGTTTCCATGAGAATCATAGGTTCATAGGTAGATACTAGGCTATCTGCCCTAGGGCATTTATAAGCCTAGCCAGAGTGTATTTGGCTTCCGCCTCCCTATTAGATTAGCCTACTGTGCCTCTTTAAAGTAGGTCACAGAAGGTACCCTTTTAAGATTAGTTTACTGTGCCTCTGTCTAGCAGGGACACAGAAGAGATCCCAGGGGTGAATTTGCGATCTCCCATCCACGAGTCAAGATTTCGCTTGAAGAGGGTCAGCGAGGGGCTATGTCTAATATGAATTGGGATTCTATTCCAGAGTGAGGGGAGCCTCTGGGAAATGAATCTGTCCCTCCAGCATGTCCTATTTATTTTTGTGCTGAGGTTTAGGTTCCTGGATCGTGTAGCTCTAAGGGACTTGGATTTTTTGAGGTGGAGCATGTCCATTAATTCTGGGTTTGACATGGCTTTGTACGTCAGGCATAGATCGCCTCTGAGTAGGCGGTAAGCAACTGAGTTGAGCTGGAGTTTCTTTAGTCGAGCTGCATAGGACATCTGTTTGTAGCCCAAGATCCTCTTGGTGAGGTACTTTTGGGGTCTTTCCAGTTGCTGCAGGTGTCGGGTAAGGTACATCCCAAAAGGGGCATTGTACTCGATTGTGGGTCTGATGAGTGACGAGTAGAGGGGCACAATGACCTCTCTTGATCTAGATGCGAACCCTTTCATGATTAGGTGGGCTATATAGAAGGTCTTTCTAACAACTTTGGCAACGTGAGTATCAAAGGAGAGATTACTATCTACGTTTGTCCCCAAATCTCTAATTACTTCTTCCGTACTTAATGGATTACCACCTATGTGGTAATTTGTGGGCACCTTGTTTTTCCCAAAGGGGATGACTATGCACTTTTTAGCATTTAGCTTGAGGCCGTGGCTCTGGCACCAATCACCCGTCTCTGTGAGACCCTTTTGGAGGATGCTTGTGTCAGCTGGAGATTTGATTATGGCCCTCAGTTTGCAGTCATCTGCTAACTTTGTCAGCCATAATCCCACCGTGTTAGCCTGAACCTCAGAGAAGTATATACCGAACAAGAGGTCCCAGAACTGAGCTCTGTGGGATGCCACTTGTAACTGGTTTGGATTCGGACATGGCACCTGCAATTCTGACCATGTGGGTTCTATCTCTGAGCCAGTTTGCAACCCATCTTGTGATATAGGGGTTGATATTTAAGCTGGTAAGCTTATTTATGATGCCCGAGTGGGGTATTGTGTCGAAGGCTTTGCGAGGTCCAGGTAGGCTGTGTGGACTACCTTGCCCTCATCTATGGCTTTGGTAACTGTTTCAAAGAAATCAACTAGGTTTAAGAGGCAAGATCTGCCCTTAACAAAGCCGAATTGGGTAGGGTCCAGTGTCTGGGGGCTCCCAATGTCTTTGAGTTCCATGATAATACGCTCCATAGCTTTACAGACCAGACTAGTCAGGCTTATGGGGCGATAGTTTCTGGGGTCCGTTGTGGCACCACCTTTGCGGAGTGGGGACCACTGTAGCTGTACACCATTCTTTGGGTACGTACCCTGTAGTAAGGCTAAGTTTGAACAGTGACTTAATGTGAGGGTTCAGTTCTTCTTGGAGCTAGTTTAAGACACAGCCTGGGACACAGTCTGGTCCCATAGATGCTGTGTTTTGTGCTTTGGAGAGGGCAGCTTTCACCTGTGCATCTGTGATGTCAGGGAGGTTACATTCAGTTGGGATAGGCATTTGCTCCTTTGGGGGGGAAGGGGGGGGGAGAAGTTTGCACTGAATCTGTCTGCCAGGATGTTGGCTATGTCTGTAGGTTCGGTATATTTTTTTACCGTTATGCAACAATTCAGAGCATATCTGGGAGTTTCTGCCCATGTTCCTGACATAACTATAGAAGGCCTTGTGATTATCTTTAGTGTCTAGGGCAATTTTTCTTTCGAAACTGGCCTTTGATTTTATGAGAGAACGAAGTTTCTTGCTAATACTGATCAGAGATGCCTTCCCTTTTTGGGATTTTGCTCTGTCATGTAGTAACTTCCTCCTTCTGTTGTATAGCTTATTTATGGCCGGGGTCCACCAGACCGGTCTCCTGTTTTTGGAGGAGTGAGTCTTGGTTTTATCTGGGATAGCACGATCCATGCATTCCTGCAGGTGCTCATAGAATGCATTTGTAAAGGATTCTGTGGATTGGGCTGTATTATCCTCTGGGCCAGGGGCTTTGAAGGATTCCATCTCTGTCTTGAAGTGCAAAGTTGGCTTTTGAGAAATTCTTTACAGTGATTTCCTTGGCTGGGGGTGGGGACGGGATATGGATGTCCAGGGAAATTTGTTTATGGTCTGATCTTACCAATGAGGGGTTTACCTCTGGTGTGGAACATAGAGTCCCCATGTTGGTGATGACCAGGTCCAATATGTTGATGTTCATCATGCCATACTGCTGCAGTCATTACACTTGGGTTGTCCTGCCCTCAGGCGGGTCATCGGTCGGCCGAATTCCGAAGTCTTGGTCCGGCGTCGGTTGTCGTCGCTTCTTCCTGACATCAGAGTGGCAGGGGTATAAAAGAGGCAGCCAACGCCATTTTCTTCAGTCTTTCTTGCCGCGCGGTGCCCGAAGCAGAAGCAGTTCGCAAGTGCCGGTCGGCCAGCTCCTGAGATTTCCGAAAAGGATTTCAGCCGAAGTCTTCTCTAAAGCTAAGTACCCTATTGGGGAAACTTTTCTTGCCTCAGACCGATGTCAGACAAAGTTAATAATTGCATTTCTTGTGGGAAGCAAATACCGCATAAGGATTTTCACTCATACTGTATTCCTTGCCTAGGCCCAGACCACGACTTCTCGGGCTGCCGCTTTTGTGCTAGGTTCAATAAACGCACTATAAAACGTCGGTTGGAGTTCGCCCTTCATTATTTTGGCAAAAATTTAACTACAGCATGTCGTCGGATATTCTGACACCAGGCTTAATGAAAAAACGCAAACATAAAGACAGGCATCCAAGGCCTAAATCGGATACCGAGACCACGCTTAGGCCTGCCGCCGGATCTCCGGTTCTCCGTGAGGGGCCTTCGCAGCCCCTGACTACCACTGAATCTATTCTACCGGTGACCTCTCAATCAGAAGTTGCAGGCCCTCTGGAGCCAATTACCTGTCTAGACACCGACACCACTCTTGGCGGGGAACCAGAACATTTAGCTAGGCCTTCAGATGTTCTTCATCTCACATTGCTGCAGTCCTTACATATGGGTAGTCCGGTCTGTCTCGGCGAATACCGGAAACCAAGAGGCTGACGGTAGGGCGTTAAACTGCTAAAAAAACTGGCGTCAGGGTAAAGCGCGCGCGCCGGCGTCATTTTTTTTTTTTTTTGCATGGTCCGATGCAGAAGCAGTTGCAAGTGCCGTTCAGACGAATCCAAGTTGGCTATGGGGAATATTTTGTTTTTTCTTGCCTCAGTGTTTTACCGGATGTCAGAAAAAGTGAATAACTGTATTTCTTGTGGGAAACAGATACCGCATAGGGATTATCATTCTTTGTGTATTCCTTGTTTGGGGCCTGAGCAGTTGTTTGTGCTAGGTCTGGTCTTTGGGAAGCGGTGCAATTATAATATGCAGCAGTTAAACCTAGATGAGTCGTCGTTCTTTAGTTTCAGTGGAACGGTGGTTCGATGGAGACTTCTCTGGAGTCTCAGGGGACTTTTGATTTTGCAGAGGTGGTCTCTCAGGAGGCAGGTCAGGCTGAAGGGCTTCTCCCTTCCTAGGGCTTCTCCTTCTGTTTCCAAGGCTTCTTCTGGTGTCACTCCTAGTTCAGCAGGAAGCACATGCTTAAAATGGCAGAAGATTTGATTACTCTGATTAGAGGTTCTTTGCCCCATAAGAGTGGAGCCAGAGTTGGGAAGTTTTGAGCAGGCGATGTTTCAGAGTCTTCAGCTGAAGACTTGCAGGAGTACTCTCCTTATTCTGATTCTGATGCAGATGATTCCACTCCTTCTGCTTCTCCTCCAGAGGATTTTCTTTTCAGAGACACTTCATTCTATGAGGAACATTTTAAGTGGGAAGGTCAGGACTGCTTAGGAATTTTGCTGTTACCCCAGCATAGGCCCTTGGCTATACCCCTGTTCTGGATGTTGTGGAGATGTGTTTGCAGAGGGCTTCACTTAATCCTGATCTTCTTCTCTGCCTCCTGCTCTGTTAAGATAGGATAGGTACAGGGTGCCTGAGGCTCATAAATATCTATATAAGAGTCCTAGGCGGGACCCAGAAACTATTAGTCAGGGAAGGTGTCAAGGCCTCTGTTGTAAAAATCCGGTTCCTCTGGATAAAGAAGCCAGAGCTTTGATGGATAGGGAAAGAAGGGTCTATACATCTTCTACTTAGCTATGAGGGCTTTGAATTGCCAGTTTTCATATGTGAAATATCAAAACTTTCTTCTTTCTCAATTGAAGTCTAAGGTGGATGCTCTGGAAGGCATTGGAATTACAAGATTTGGTGCATGTCTCTGAACAGGTGGGTAAGCATTCATTACAGTGTGTTTTGATGCTGTGCAGGCCTCTGCCTAGGTGGCTGCCACTGGCTCAGTTCTTCGCAGGCACGCCTGGCTGAAGGATCAGAATTTATCTGACCATGTTAAGACAAGGTTTTGGATGCTCCTTTGCAGTCTGATGTGTTGTTTGGTTCACCTGTGGAGTCAGTCTTGAAGAAAATGGAAGACTAAGTCTATGCAGGCTGTTAAAGATTTTTGCAAGTTCAGCCTCCAGTTTAGTAGGAATTGGCCTGCTAAGGGGTGTTATGATTCTCAGTTTAGGGTAGATCTAGTAGGGGCAGAGCTCAGAGTTCTTTCAGGCCTAGAACAGGGAGTTCACCTGCACATCGGTGAGGGCAGGGGCCAGTCCTTTCGTAAACAGGCCCAATGACCAGCTCTTGCTCAGCTTCTTTTGCAGCACCAGATCCTTTTTGCCTGGCAGCCTCTTGGGGGAGAAGGGAGGAATTCAAGGAAAATTGGATGAGGACAAATGGGGATTGGACATCATACACCAAGTACACCAGGGTTATTAGTTTTTTGCCTCCTTTTTAAGGCCGGCGTGCTCCTCCTCCTCCTCTGCAAGCAAAGAGCAGACAACAACAAACACTCTCTACTACAAAATAAATATATATACAACCGGTCTCTCTGCCAGAAGTGGGCCTAGGATTTTATTCTCGACTGTTTCTAGTACCAAAGAAAGGAAATGGACCAATTTTGGATTTATCTATCCTCAACACATATCTGGACATTCCCAAGTTCAAAATGTTGGCGTTACAACAGCTTTTACCTCTGCTGGGCAAAGATCACTGGATGGTGACTCTGGATCTCAAGGAGGCTTACCTTCATGTTCCTATCAGGCCCAGTTGCTGGAAGTATCGACTTCACATTATCAGTTCTCTGCGTTGCCCTTTGGCTTATCTACTGCCCCAGAGTGTTCACGAAGGTTCTGGCTCCAGTGGTAGCTTTCTTCAGGCTAAGAGGAATACAAATCTATCCTTATTTGAGGGATTGCCTGATCTGGCCCAAGAAAAGGACGAACTTCTTCATCATCTGCAGTATGTGATGGCAGTGTTAAGATGCCTGGGGTATTCTGTGAACGAAATAAAGTCCAGTCTAGTACCCTCTCAGGACATGTGCTTTCTGGGTGTGAGACTGAATACAGCATCCCAGATGGCCTTTTTGACCCCGGACAAACAAAAGAATCTTTCTCTTTACTTCCACCAATTGTCTCGTCAGTCCAGGCTGACTGCAAGGACATTCCTTCAAGCCTTGAGGTTCATGGCATCTTGTTTTCTGGTACTTCCCAATGCCAAACTGCATATGAGGAAGCTACAATGCTATCTCAAGAATGTATGGACACAGCACTGCCAAGATTTGGACACTGTCATTCAGATAATACCTTGCATTCAAAAGGAGTTTTTGTGGTGGGCTCAGGAAAGTCAGCTAAACAAGGGACTCTGTGACCATTTTAACGACAAATGCCTCAGACAAAGCTTGGGGAGCTCATCTAAATGGAAAATGGGTACAAGACACGTGGCCTGCCAGACTTCAACATCTACATATCAACTTGAAGGAGATGTTAGCAGTCCAATGCATTGATAGGTTTCAAGGATTTACTTCTTCCAGGGCAGGTGTTGATTCAAGCGGACAACACAACTGTCATGTGGTACATCAACAAGCAAGGGGAACGATTCTTATCCTCTATGCAGACAAGCAATGATTTTGTGGGAGACTGCTCTCAGTTTGCAGCTAAATCTTCAGGCAAGGTTTCTGCCAGGAGCACAGAACTCCTTAGCAGATGTGTTGAGCAGACAAATTATGGATCCCTGGAAATTGGATCCTCATGTATTTCAGATTGACAGTGTTATGGGGAACTCCAGACATAGATCTGTTCGCTTCTCCACTAAATTACCAGCTGCCAAAGTTTTGCACAAAAAGGTTTCATCCCACAGCTTGGAAAGTGGATGCTCTCTCATTCAATTGGAGCAATCTTCCGCTGTATGCCTTTCCACCTCTGCCTCTCCTCCCAAAGGTACTGCTGAAGGTCAGACAGGACAAGCCAAACATGATTTTAATAGCTCCAGATTGGCCTCGACAGCACTGGTGCCCATTACTGAGAAGTCTGGTACAGGAGCCTCCATGGCCTTTGCCTTGATTCCTCACCTGCTGTCTCAGGAGAACAGTCATTTACTCAATGTCAAACTTCATTCTCTACATCTGACAGCCTGGCATATTCTGTTTTAAACCCTGAGGGTCTCAGCTTCCACAACAAGTTTTGAATGTTATTTTGGAGGCCAGAAGGCCTAGTACAAGGAAAGTTTAGATAAATGGAGGAGATTTTTATTTTGGAGTACAGCAAAGGACTTTGATGTTTCTAAACCTAATTTAAGTGTTGCGCTTCAATACCTTACTGAGTTATTGGACAAAGGTTTGTCCTTCTCCTCTATAAAGGTTCATGCTGCAGCAATTTCTGCTCACTATGACTGTGACCCACCATTATTTTCTCAGCCTTTGTTTAAGCAATTCCTTAGAGGGGCAAAGAATATAAGACCCCCAGAGCTCCTACTCCTGCTTGGGATCTCAATTTTGTGTTGGAGAAACTCACTCTACAACCTTTTGAGCCTGCAGCATCGGCAGAGTTGAAATATTTATCATGGAAGACTGCTTTTTGTTGGCCATTACCTCTGCGAAGGGTTTCTGAATTACAGGCCCTTATGGCAGTTGAGCCTTTCTTAATTTTCCACAAGGATAGGGTGTATTTGCGTACTAACCCTTCTTTTATGCCTAAAGTGGTTTCTAGTGTAGCTTTAAACCAAACTATTCATTTGCCTACTTTTATGCAAACCCCAAAATAAAGGGAAAGGATTTTGCACTTTGGATATACACAGACAGTTGCGATATTATTTGAGCAGAACTAAAGGGTTCAGGCAGTCTCAGCAGTTGTTTGTTTCTTTTGCTTTGGGTTCTCAGGGCAGACCTGTTTCAAAACAAACTATTTCTAAGTGGATTGGTTTTTGTATTGCTTTCTGTTATTCCCATCATGGTAAGGAGATTCCTGCTGGGATTAGGCCTCATTCCACTAGGGCTACTGCCACTTCTACAGCTTTTTTAAGGGGGGTGGCTACTAAAGATATTTTGGAAGCAGCTACTTGGAGTTCAGTGCATACTTTCTCTAAGCATTACCACCTTCCTCTTTACTCTAAATCCAGGGCTGGATTTGCCACTGCAATTTTACAGGGCATTTTGGCAGCTCCTAATGCTTTATAGATGTTCTTCATCTCACATTGCTGCAGTCCTTACACTTGGGTAGTCCGCTGTCCTCGGTCGGCCCGAATATCAAAGTATAAGGCTGACGTCGGTCAAGGCGCATTTGACTGACATCAGGACGTCGGGTACAAATGCGCATGACCGGCGTCATATCCTCAGTCTTTTTTGCCGCATGGTCCGATGCAGAAGCAGCATTGCAAGTGCCGGTTGGCGTTCTGAAATTTTTCGATTTCGGAGTTTCAGACCGAGTCAAAGTTGGCTAAGTACCCCGTTGGGGAATATTTTAGTTTTTCTTGCCTCAGTGGTTTACCGGATGTCAGAAAAAGTGAATAATTGTATTTCTTGTGGGAAACAGATACCGCATAGAGACTATCATACTTTGTGTATTCCTTGTTTAGGGCCTGAGCACGGCGTTGTTGGGTGTCGCTCTTGTGCTAGATTCAATAAGCGCACTGTAAGAGAAGGTTAGATTGTGCCAGGTTAGTCTTCGAGCGGTGCAATTATAAAATGCCGCCGGATGCTCCGGCGCCTGCTTCTTCAAGAAGCGCAAGGACAAAGCAGTTAAGCCTAGGCTAGAAGAACCGTGCGCCGGTTCTTTGGAGAGGAGTCGGTGGTTCCACCGGAGGTTTCGGGATCCCAGGGAGAGACTTTGTTATTGCAGGATGTGGCCTCTCAGGAGGCAGGTCAGGCTGATGGGGCTTCTCAGGTTACTATACTCCCTCCTTTCCTAGGGTGGTTAGGCCCTCTCCATCTGTTTCAAGGCTTCTCCCAGAGGCAGGCCAGGTTTAGCTTCAGTTGGTGTCACCCCTAGTTCTTCAGGAACTATGCCCAAGAAGCATATGCTTAAAATGGCAGAAGATTTGATTACTTTGATTAGGGTTCTTTGCCCCTCCTGATAAGAGACCTAGGGTGGAGCCTGAGCTAGGGTTTTTGAGCAGGCTTCGATGTTTCAGAGTCTTCGGCTGAAGACTTGCAGGAGTACTCCCTTATTCTGATTCTGATGTAGATGATTCTACTCCTTCTGCTTCTCCCCTGAGGATTTTTCTTTTTCAGAAACTCTTCATTCCATGAGGGAGCATTTTAAGTGGGAAGGTCAGGACTTCTCTGATTCCAGGAAAAGGCTTAGGGAATTTTTGTTTTTACCCCAGCATAGGCCTTTGGCTATACCTCCTGTTTTGGATGTGGTGGAAGATGTTTTTACAGAGGCTTCTCTTAATCCTGATTCTTTGCCTCCTGCTCCTGTTAAACCGGATAGGTATTATAGGGTGCCTGAAGCTCATAACTATCTTTTTAAGAGTCCTGGGGCAGACCCAGAAACTGTTAGTCAGGGGCCTAAAGGTGTTAAGGCTTCTGTTGTCAAGAATCCGGTTCCTACAGATAAGGAGGCCAGGGCCTTGGATAGATGGGGAAAGAAAGTTTATACTTCTTCCACTCTAGCTATGAGGGCTTTGAATTGCCAGTTTCACATGTTGAAATACCAAAACTATCTCCTTTCACAATTGAAGTCTAAGGTTGATGCTCTAGCGGAAGGTATTGATTGTAAAGAGTTACAAGATTTAGTACATGTTTCTGAACAGGTGGGTAAGCATTCTTTGCAATGTGGTTTTGATGCTGTACAGGCCTCGTCTAGGGTGGCTGCCACTGGGTCAGTTCTTAGGCACGCCTGGCTGAGGGATCAGAATTTATCTGACCATGTTAAAACAAGGATTTTAGATGCTCCTTTACAATCTTATGTGTTGTTTGGTTCTCCTGTTGAGGCAGTTTTAAAGAAAATGGAAGACAAGGCTAAGTCTATGCAGACTGTTAAAGATTTTTTGCAGGTTCAGCCTCCAAAGTTTAGTAGAAATTGGCCTACTAAGGGGTGGACGTATCCTTCTTATGATTCCCAGTCTAGGGTAGATCTAGACGTGGTAGGGGCAGAGCTCAGGGTTCTTTCAGGCCTAGAACAGGGAGTTCTCCTGCACAGTCTTCGGTGAGGGCAGGGGTCAGTCCTTTCGTAAACAGACCCAATGACCTACCTTTTCAGCTGCCAGAGCCTTCTCGTCTGGCAGCTCCTTTGGGAGGAAGGTTGGCACTTTTCAAAGAAAATGGAGTTTAATTACCCAAGACAGATGGGTATTGGATATCATACACCACGGTTACAGGTTTTATTTCCATACCTTGCCTCCTTTCAAAGGCATGCCAGACGTTCCTCCTCAACAAAGAATAGAGGCTCACAAGCAAATTTCTCTGTTACTCCAAATAGGGGCCATACAGGTCCCTATGCCAGAAGTGGGCCTAGGATTTTATTCTCTCCTGTTCCTAGTACCAAAGAAAGGGAACACGTGGAGACCAATTTTGGACTTATCTATCCTCAACACTTATCTGGACATTCCCAAGTTCAAAATGTTGGCGTTACAGCAGCTTTTACCTCTGCTGGGCAAAGATCATTGGATGGTAACTTTGGATCTCAAGGAGGCTTATCTTCATGTTCCTATCAGACTGAGTTGCAGGAAGTTTCTGCGTTTTCGAGCTGGGACTTCTCATTATCAGTTCTCTGCATTGCCCTTTGGCTTATCTACTGCGCCCAGAGTGTTCACGAAAGTTCTGGCTCCAGTGATAGCTTTCCTCAGGTTAAAAGGAATACAGATCTATCCTTATTTGGACGATTGCCTGATTCTGGCTCAAGGAAGGGACGAGCTTCTTCATCATTTGGATTATGTGATAGCAGTGCTAAGATGCCCGGGGTATTCTGTGAACGAAATAAAATCCAGTCTAGTACCCTCTCAGGACATGTGCTTTCTGGGTGTGAGACTGAATACAGCATCCCAGATGGCCTTTTTGACCCCAGACAAACAAAAGAATCTTTCCCTTTACTTTCATCAGTTGTCTCATCAGTCCAGGCTGACTGCAAGGACAGTCCTTCAAGCCTTGGGGTTCATGGCATCTTGTATTCTGGTGCTTCCCAATGCCAAACTGCATATGAGGAAGCTACAATGGTATCTCAAAAATGTATGGACACAGCACTGCCAGGATTTGGACACTGTCATTCAAATAATACCTTGCATTCAAAAGGAATTGTTGTGGTGGGCTCAGGAATGTCACCTAAACAAGGGACTGTCTGTGACCCGGCCAGAGGAGTCAGATTCTAACGACAGATGCCTCAGACAAAGCTTGGGAGCTCATCTGAATGGAAAGTGGATACAAGACAAGTGGCCTGCCAGACTACAACATCTACATATCAACTTGAAAGAGATGTTAGCAGTCCAGTTTGCATTACTAGCTTTCAAGGATTTACTACTTCCGGGCAGGTGTTGATTCTAACAGACAACACAACTGTCATGTGGTACATCAACAAGCAAGGCGGAACACATTCTTATCCTCTATGCAGGCAAGCAATGATTTTGTGGAGACTGCTCTCAGTTTACAGCTAAATCTTCAGGCAAGGTTTCTGCCGGAGCACAGAACTCCTTAGCAGATGTGTTGAGCAGACAAATTATGGATCCCCTGGATCCTCATGTATTTCAGAATTTGACAGTGTCATGGGGAAAGACATAGATCTGTTCGCTTCTCCACTAAACCACCAGCTGCCAAAGTTTTGCACAAAAAGGTTTCATCCTACAGCTTGGAAAGTGGATGCTCTTTCTTTCAATTGGAGCAGTCTTCATGTGTATGCCTTTCCTCTGCCTCTCCTCCCAAAGGTACTACTAAAGGCCAGACAAGACAAGCCAAGGATGATTTTGATAGCTCCAGATTGGCCTTGACAGCATTGGTAGCCATTACTGAGAAGCCTGGGAAGCCTCCATGGCCTTTGCCTTCGATTCCACACCTGTTGTCTCAGGAGGACAGTCATTTGCTCAATGTCAAGCTTCACTCTCTGCACCTAACAGCCTGGCATATTCTGTTTTGAACCATAGTGGGCCTCCACTTCCACAGCAAGTTTTGAATGTTATTTTGAAGCTAGAAGGCCTAGTACAAGGAAAGTGTGCAGATAAATGGAAGAGATTTTTATTTTGGAGTGCAGCAAAGGATTTTGATGTTTCTGAGCCTAATTTAAGTGTGGCTCTTCAATATCTTACTGAGTTACTGGACAAAGGTTTGTCCTTCTCTTCTATTAAGGTTCATGCTGCAGCAATTTCGGCTCACTATGATTGTGACCCGCTATTGTTTTCTCATCCTTTGTTCAAGCAATTTCTTAGAGGGGCAAAGAATATAAGACCCCAGAGCTCCTACTCCTGCTTGGGATCTCAATTTTGTGTTGGAGAAACTCACTCTACAACCTTTTGAGCCTGCAGCTACTACTGAATTAAAGTTTTGGAAGACTGCTTTTTGTTGGCTATTACCTCTGCAAGAAGGGTTTCTGAGTTGCAGGCCCTTATGGCGGAGCCTTTCTTAATTTTCCATAAGGATAGGGTATCTTTACTAATCCTTCCTTTATGCCTAAAGTGGTTTCTAGTGTGGCTTTAAACCAAACTATTCATTTGCCTACTTTTATGCAAATCCCCAAAATAAAGGGAAAAGATTTTGCACACTTTAGATGTACACAGGCAGTTGCGATA
Organism: Protopterus annectens; assembly: GCF_019279795.1. Taxonomy (NCBI): domain Eukaryota; kingdom Metazoa; phylum Chordata; order Ceratodontiformes; family Protopteridae; genus Protopterus; species Protopterus annectens. The sequence goes on from NC_056731.1 coordinate 189,597,646, forward strand.
TTATTTGGACCGACCTATGCAGTTCAGGCAGTCTCAGCAGTTATTTGTTTCTTTTGCTTTGAGTTCTCAGGGCAAGCCTGTGTCAAAACAAACTATTTCTAAGTGGATTGGGTTTTGCATTGCTTTCTGTTATTCCCATCATGGCAAGGAGATTCCAGCTGGGATTAGGCCTCATTTCACTAGGGCTACTGCCACTTCGACAGCTTTTTTGAGGGGGGTGGCAACTAAGGATATTTTGGAGGCAGCTACTTGGAGTTCAGTGCATACTTTCTCTAGGCATTATCACCTACCACTTTACTCTAAATCCAGGGCTGGTTTTGCCACTGCTGTTTTGCAGGACATTTTGGCAGCTCCTGCTTCCTTATAGTTTGGCCATCCTCCCTTACCTCTGCTTTGGGATTCTACCCAGTGTAAGGACTGCAGCAATGTGAGATGAAGAACATAGTACAGTTTTGTACCTACCATAAATGTAGATGTTCAAGATCCACATTGCTGCAGTCCCTCCTCCTTCCTCTGTAGTTAGAGGCGGTTGTGGGTTGGGTTGTCAATATGATGTATATTGTATATATTGTACATATTTTAGTGCTAGGATGGTTGGTTGTTTGTTTGCTGTCTTTTGGTTTTGACCTTTATTTTTAGGGTCTTCTGTCATCTGCGGCAAGAAAAGACTGAGGATATGGTCGGTCATGCGCATTTGTACCCTGACGTCCTGATGTCAGTCAAATGCGCCTTGACCGACGTCAGCCTTATACTTTGATATTCGGGCCGACCGAGGACAGCGGACTACCAAGTGTAAGGACTGCAGCAATGTGGATCTTCGAACATCTACATTTATGGTAGGTACAAAACTGTACTTTTTGCCATCCTCCCTTACCTCTGCTTTGGGATTCTACCCATATGTAAGGACTGCAGCAATGTGAGATGAAGAACATAGTAAAGTTTTGTACCTACCATAAATGTAGATGTTCGAAGATCCACATTACCATCCTGCCTTCCTCCTTCCCTCTGTTGTTGAAGGTGGTGGTGTGGTTTGTGTTGTACATATTGTAAATATGGTTAGTGCTGGTTAGTTTTGCTGGTTTTGGCTTTGGCCTTTCTTGTTAGGGCCTTCTGACATCTGGGGCAAGAAAAGAAAATGGCGTGCCGGTCATGCGCTTTTGTACCCTGACGCTGATGTCAGTTTTAAGCGCCTTGACCGGCGTCAGCCTAATACTTTATTCGGGCCGACGAGGACAGCGGACTACCCATATGTAAGGACTGCAGCAATGTGCATCTTCGAACATCTACATTTATGGTAGGTACAAAACTGTACTTTTCTGAAGGCGATGTCCTTCAAGAATGCAACTGCAGTCCTTACATATGGGTTGTCCTGCCTCAGGCAGCCCTTCGGTCGCCCGGATTCCAAAGTCTGGGTCCGGCGTAGGCTGATGTCGCCTCTTCCCCGACGTCAGAGCGACTGGGGTATAAAAGCATCAGCCGCCGCCATCTTCTTCAGTCTTTCTTGCCGCGCGGTGCCCGAAGCAGAAGCAGTTCTCAAGTGCCGGTCGGCCAACTCCTGTGTTTTCAGTTACCGAAGTCCTCAAAAAGCTAAGTACCCCGTTGGGGAACCTTTTCTTGCCTCAGCCAATGTCAGATAAAACTGCAAAAGTTAATAACTGTTTGTCTTGTGGTAAACAAATACCTCATAAGGACTTCCATTCTTACTGCCTTCCCTGCCTTGGCCCAGACCACGACGTCTCGGCCTGTGCTTGCTTCAATAAGCGCACTCTCAGGCGCCGGGCAGAATTTGCTGAAGACTTTTTTGGGGAAAATTACCCCTATATCATGCCATCAGAACAACCGACAACTCATATTCCCAAAAAACGGAAGGACCGGGACCGACCTTCTCGGCCCGCGACCTCCTCCGACACCATGCCAAAACCTACCGCAAGTGCATCGGTCTCTTCGGAGGCGGTAATTCAACCGTTCCAGACCAACGACGCCGCTTTACCGCACAATTCGGTCCCGGAGGCTTTCCCGGTGCCGGTTGTTGATTTTCCTCCTGAAACCGAAGCCCAAGATTTGCCTGACATACCGGTGGACAAAGTTACTCCTGCACGTGGGGCAGCTAGGTCTCTGGTGTTTATGTCCATCAAGGCCTACACATGTGCTAAGGCTGCCAGCCAGGCTAAGTCTCACCCTCCTAAATCTTTTTCCCAGGGCCCCACTTCAGATAAACAGATCATGACTTTAGCTGCAGATCTAATTTCTTTAATCAGAGGCTTTCAGGCTCTTCCAGACAGAAGTTCTCAGCCTCCTGCAGACAAAAGGCCTAGGGTTGAACAGACAGATACCTTTTCCTCAGATGAAGCCTGTGGTGACTCAGGCCATGGTGACTCAGGCCATCCAGATTCTTAGGAAGAATCCTTCCAGGCCTACGAGGATTCTGATGCTGATGAATCTATTCCCTCTGCCTCTCCTCCTGAGGATATTTCTTTCGGAGAAATTCTCCACTCCATGAGAGAGCACTTTCAGTGGCAGGGCCAGGATTTCTCCAACTCCAGGAAAAGGCTTCGTACTTTCCTCAAGTTACCCCAGCACAGGCCTTTAGCTATTCCTCCAGTGTTAGATGTATTGGATGATGTGTACTCAGATTAGAGTGCTTCTCCTGATTCTCTCCCTCCTGCTCCTGTCAAGCCAGACAGATATTACAGCGTTCCTGAAACTCATAAGCATCTCTTTAAGGCCCATTCTGTTGATCTAGAAACTATTTCCCAGGGGCCCAAAGGAGTGGCCACTTCCACGGCCAAAAATCCTTTGCCCGCAGACAGGGAATCTAGGTCCCTGGAGATGTGGGGTAAAAAAGTTTATACCTCAACCACCCTTGCCTTGAGGGCTCTTAACTGTCTTTTTCATATGTTTCAGTATCAGGATTTCTTGATGGATGATTTGCAGAAAAAGTTAGCCTCTCCTGAGCCTTTAGATAGAAAGGCCTTGCAGGCTTTGGTTCATAATACTCAGCAGGTTAGCAATCATTTTCTTCAGTGTGGTTATGATGCATTGGAAGCTTCATGTAGGGCAGCTATGACAGTTGCCGTCATACAAAGACATGCTTGGTTGAAAGAACAGGCATTTGCCAGATCATGTTAAAGTAAAGCTTCTAGATGCACCTCTGGAAAAACACAAGCTATTTGGTGCTAATGCTCAGGATGTGTTGAAATCAATTGAGGAAAAGGCTAAATCAGTACAAACAGTCAAAGATTTCCTCCAGGTACAGCCACCAAGGTTCAGCAGGAATTGGCCTTCGAAGAATTGGTCCTTTCCAAACACTGACAAGTTCCAAAGGGGAAAAAACAGGCGTGCTCGAGGTAGAGGGCAATACCGAGGCTCCTACAGGGGCCGCCAATGGCAACCGTCTAATCAGCGAAGTGGCGCAGGGGTTTCTACTGCTCCGCAGGGACAATCACAATGACTAGACTTTGGCACCGCTGACCAAGGCTCAAAGAGAAGCACCTTTAGGCGGAAAATTATCCTTATTTTCAAAAAATTGGCACGTTTTAACAAAGGACAAATGGATTCTGGACATAATAGACAAAGGTTACTGGTTCCATTTCCATACCTTACCAACAAGACAAGGCATGCCAAACCTGCCACAAAATCAAAGGGCAGAGGCACTCATACAAGTTTCAAAGTTGCTAAAAATTCAAAGCAATAGAAAAGGTTCCTACTCCGGAACAAGGCCAGGAATTCTACCCAAGACTGTTCCTTGTTCCAAGAAAAGAAAAGCAATGGAGACCTATACTGGACTTGTCCGCTCTAAACACTTTTCTCTTTGTACAAAAATTCAAAATGCTGACGTTACAGCAACTTCTTCCCATGCTGGGCAAGGGGTCTTGGCTGGTTACTCTGGACCTCAAGGAGGCATACCTTCATGTCCCAATCGGACACAGTTGCAGAAGATACCTCAGATTTCTTGCAGGGTCAGAGCATTATCAATTCTCAGCATTGCCTTTTGGCTTATCTACTGCGCCCAGAGTATTCACGAAATGCCTGGCATCAGTAATTGCACACTGCAGACTCCAGGGGATACAAAAATACCCTTACCTGGACGACTGCCTTATACAAGCGGACAGCAAGCAAGCCTTGATCAGAAACTTGAACTATGTCATTCGCTTACTACAGGCTTTGGGATACACAGTCAAAAATCAAGACTACTGCCATCCCAACAAATAATTTTTCTAGGAGCCAAACTGGACACAAACTCACAAATGGCTTTCCTCACAGAAGAAAAAAAAGAACAATTGCCAGATTACTTCAAAAGCCTAGCAAAGCACACCCAGATGATTGCAAGGAAAATCCTGCAGGCCCTGGGTTTCATGGCATCTTGCATTCTTCTGATTCCACTGGCAAGACTACACATGAGAAAACTGCAATGGTACCTAAAATGTTTTTGGTCTCAACACAACCACAACTTAGAAGCAATTATTCTACTCATTCCATATCTACAAAAGGAATTTTTGTGGTGGGCATAAGCAAGCCAGCTAGACAAGGGCATTTCTTTCAACACACCTCAAACAAGCCAAACCATTACAACAGAAGCCTCAGATCATGGATGGCGGACTCACATGGAGGGCAGATGCATTCAAGAGCAATGGGCACCCCAGGAAGTGCATCTACACATCAATCAAAAAGAGATGTTGGCAGTGATTCATGCTATCGAGGCCTTCGGAAAAACTCTTCAGCAAGGTCAACTGCTAATAAAGACTACTGTTATGTGGTACATTAACAGACAGGGAGACACTCATTCGTACCCCCTCTGCAGCCGAACAATGATTCTTTGGGAAAAGTCCCTGAAACTGAACATACAGTTGCAATCCCAGTTTGTTCCAGGCAAGGACAATGTTTTGGCGGACAGTCTAAGCAGAAACGTCTTGGACCCGCACGAATGATGTTGCATCCGGACATGTTTTCACAAATGACTCATGCATGGGGGAGGCCGGACAAAGATTTCTTTGCCTCACACCTCAATCATCATCTGAAGAAGTTCTGCTCGAGGACACACCATCCTCAAGCCTGGAGTATGGATGCTCTCTCCTTCAGCTGGAACTCTCTAACAATCCATGCATTCCCACCTCTACCATTAATGACCAAGGTGTTACAGAAGATCAAAGCACAACAACCGAAAGGCATTTTGATAGCTCCAGACTAGCCAAGACAGCACTGGTATCCACTACTAAGGAGCATAACTCGCACCAAGCCGTGGCCTCTGCCTCAATGGCCTCTGCTTCTGACTCAGCACAATTACAGGATGGTTCATCCCAACCTGCAAACATTTCAGCTGACAGCTTGGAGGGTTCCATGACTTCTCCCCATATCTCTCTCTCTCTCCAAGAAGGTTCAAGAGATCTTACTGGAAGCACACAAACCTTCCACCAGAAAAGCTTACTCAGCCAAATGGAAGAGATTCAACATCTGGAATGCCAACAAGGGTCAGGATGCATCAGTAATTAACATCCCACAGATACTAGAATACTTGGCAGAAATGCTACATAATGGTCTTTTCATATTCTTCCATAAAAATACATGCTTCAGCAATTTCGGCAAAATACAACCGTGATCCACCTGTGTTTTCGCATCCTTTGCTAAGACAGTTTCTAAGAGGGATAAAGAATATCAAACCTCCCAGAAAACCACCAGTGCCTGCATGGGACCTCAACTTCGTGTTGGAAAAATTAACTCTTCCTCCTTTTGAGCCAGCAGCATCTTCAGAATTGCAATTTCTCTCCTGGAAAACAGTTTCTCTGTTGGCAATTACCTCAGCAAGAAGAGTCTTGGAGATGCAGGCCCTCATGGCAGTACCTCCATTTCTCATTTTCCATCAGGACAGAGTTTCTTTAAGAACCAATCCTTCATTCATGCTAAAAGTGATATCCAGGGTGTCTCTAAATCAAACAATTCACCTGCCTACCTTCTTTCCCAATCCTCAAAATAAAGGAGAAAAGCTACTGCACACTTGGGACATACACAGACAATTGCACTACTACTTGGACAGAACAAAAGCCAACAGAAAGTCTGACCAACTATTTGTAGCTTACGCTGCTGGAGTACAAGGAAAGGCAATTTCCAAACAAACAATTTCAAAATGGATTTGACACTGCATCAAATTCTGTTACTCTTTCCATGGAAAAGGTGTGCCAGCCAATATCAGGCCACACTCCACCAGAGCTATAGCCACCTCCACAGCCTTTCTAAGAGGGGTGGCTACAAAGGACATTCTAGAAGCTGCTACATGGAGCTCCGTGCATACATTTTCCAAACACTACAACCTGCCTTTATTTTCCAGATCTCAAGCAGGCTTTGCTTCGGCAGTCCTGCAGGGCATTTTAGCTACACCATCTTTATCTTAAATCCTACCACCCCCAGCTTGGCTATGGTATTCAACCCATTTGTAAGGACTGCAGTTGAATTCTTGAAGGACATAGTACAGTTTTGTACCTACCATAAATGTAGATATCCGATAGATATGCAACTGCAGTCAGGTTTTCCCTCCCTCCTACCCCTCCGTAAACTCTCCCTTTCGGGTCCACTTCCCTTTTTCAAATTAGCTGGGGAAATCTGTTATGGTGTATCTGTTTATTACTGTTGTGCATGTCTGGAATTTTTTATCCAGTCTCTAAATTTAGCCTTCCCTTGGAGGACACCTGGCATCTGGGGCAAGAAACCCTGAAGAAGATGGCGGCGGCTGATGCTTTTATACTCCAGTCGCTCTGACGTTGGGGAAGAGGTGACATCAGCCTACGCCGGACCCAGACTTTGGAATCCGGCCGACCGAAGGGCTGCCTGAGGCAGGACAACCCATATGTAAGGACTGCGGTTGCATATCTATCGGACATCTACATTTATGGTAGGTACAAAACTGTACTTTTTCAAGCCTACTTCTATTACCATTAAAGCCCCTATGAAAATTCGGAAACAGGGTCCTCAGACCCCCTCTCAGCAACCCATGCCTAAAAAGCAGATGCTCAAGATGGCTGAGGATTTAATTACTCTTATCAGGGGGTTCTCAGCCCCCCTTAGAAAAAAGACCCAGGTTGGAGGAAGATTACCCTTCTTCAGATCAAGCTTCCATTACCTCAGGTTTTTCTGAGGACCAGGATTACTCCTATTCTCCCTATGAAGACTCTGATGCAGAGGAATCAATTCCCTCGGTTTCCCCCCCCAGAGGACTATTCTTTCGGGGAAACCTTGCATACCTTGAGGGAACACTTCCACTGGGAAGGACAGGATTACTCAGATTCTAAGAAAAGGCTCCGGGAGTTTCTCCTTCTTCCTCAGTGTAGGCCCCTTGCTACTCCTCCAGTTTTAGATATTTTGGATGATGTTTTTGCAGAAGCTAGTCTGAATCCAGACTCCTTGCCTCCTGCCCCAGTTAAACCAGACAGATACTACCGGGTCCCTGATTCCCACCAGTTCTTATATAAAAGCCCTGCTGCTGACCCAGAAACCATTTCACAGGGTCCTAAGGGGATTAAGGCCTCTACTGCAAAAAATCCTGTACCTTCTGAAAGAGATGCCAGAGCATTAGAAAGATGGGGGAAGAAGGTGTATACTTCTGGCACTTTAGCCACGAGGGCATTAAACTGCCAATTTCACATGCTAAAATACCAGCAGTTTTTGATCTCCCAATTGAAACTTAAGATGACACAAACAGATCAACCAGATTTAAAAGAGATGCAGGATTTATTGTATGGAGCAGAACAAGTGGGAAAACATACTTTACAGTGTGGTTTTGATTCATTGGAGGCCTCATGTAGAGCAGCTGTCACCGGCTCTGTGATACGTAGACATGCTTGGCTAAAAGAGCAAACCTTACCAGATCATGTAAAAGCAAAGTTATTGGATGCACCATTGCAAAAGGATGTATTATTTGGTGTCAAAGCAGAGGAGGTTTTAAAGAAAATGGAAGAAAAGGCAAAATCTTTGCAAACAGTTAAAGATATGTCCTTCAAGAATGCAACTGCAGTCATAACATATGGGTTGTCCTGCCTCAGGCAGACCTCGGTCGGCCGGATTCCAAAGTCTGGGTCCGACGTCGGCTGATGTCGCATTTCTCTCCGATGTCAGAGCGGCTGGAGTACATAAGCATCAGCCGACGCCATCTTCAGTCTTTCTTGCCGCGCGGTGCCCGAAGCAGAAGCAGTTTGCAAGTGCCGGTCGGTCAGCTTCTGTATTCTTCGAAACCGAAGTCATCAAAAAAACTAAGTACCCCGTTGGGGACCTTTTCTTGCCTCAGCCGATGTCAGAAATTACTGAAAAAGTAAATAATTGTTTGTCTTGTGGTAAACAAATACCTCAAGGATTTCCACTCTTACTGCCTCCCTTGCCTTGGCCCAGACCACGACGTCTCAGCCTGTGCCGCCTGTGCTCGCTTCAACAAGAGCACTCTCAGGCGCCGGGCGGAGTTCGCTGAAGACTTTTTCGGCGATAAATGTGACTATACAATGCCGTCGGAACATCCGACAACGCAGACTCCTAAGAAACGAAAAGACCGGGACCAACATCCTTGGCCCGCGTCTTCCACCGACACCACGCCAAAACTTACCACGAGTGCTCCGGTTCCCTCTGAGGTGGTTATTCCACCGCTCCGAACCGAAGACACCGCATTACCGATGCCTCCGATACCGGAGGCCACTCCGACGCCAGTTATTGACTTTCCTCTGGATACTGAAACCGAGGACATGCCCAAGACCATTGCTGTTGATAAGGTCACTCCTGCACGTGGAGCGGCTAGGCCTCCCATGTCCATGTCTATCAAGGCCTACACACGTGCCAAAGCAGCCAGCAAGTCCAAGCATCTTTCTGCTAAAGCCTTACCTCAGCCTACTCCTGAAACTCAAATCATGGCTATGGCCACAGATTTAATTTCCCTGATCAGAGGTTCCCAGGCCCATCCTGAGAGAGGATCCCATCCTCCTCCTGATAAGAGGCCCAGGGTTGAACCCTCTGACCCTCTTCCCACAGATGAAGATTCTGAGGACTCTGTTCATTCCGAAAGCCAGGAAGAACCCTTCCAGACCTATGAGGATTCAGATGCAGAGGATTCCATTCCCTCGGCTTCTCCTCCTATATGTCTTTTGGGGAAGTTCTGCATTCCATTAGGGAGCATTTTAAGTGGCAAGGCCAGGAATACTCAGATTCCAGAAAGCGCCTTCGAACCTTCCTTAAAAAGCCCCAACACAGACCCTTAGCTATACATCCTGTGCTTGATGTTTTGGATGATTTATACTCTGACTCCAGTGTTACCCCTGATACTCTTCCTCCTGCTCCTGTCAAGCCTGACAGATACTATAGGGTCCCAGAAACCCATTCTCATTTCTTTAGGGCCCATGCTGTTGATTTAGAAACAATTTCCCAGGGGCCTAAAGGGGTTTCAGCTACCACCTCCAAAAACCCTTTGCCGTCCGACAGGGAAGCAAGGTCCTTAGAGAGATGGGGGAAGAAGGTCTACACCTCCACTACTTTATCTATGAGAGCTCTCAATTGTCTCTTTCACATGTTTCAATATCAGGATTTCCTGTTAGATTATTTACAGAAAAGATTGGCCTCCCCTGAACCTTTAGATAGGAAGTCTTTGCAGAAGGCTGTACACAATTCTCAGCAAGTTAGCAATCATTTTCTACAGTGTGGATATGATGCATTGGAAGCTTCATGTAGGGCAGCTATGACAGGGGCGGTCATTCGTAGACATGCATGGTTAAAAGATCAACCTTTACCAGATCATGTTAAGGCAAAGCTTCTTGATGCACCCTTGGAAAAAACAAGCTTTCTGGTGCTAATGCTAAAGATGTGTTAAAGTCCATTGAGGAAAATGCCAAGTCAGTTCAGACAGTCAAAGATTTCCTCCAGGTTCAGCCACCCAGATTCAGCAGGAACTGGCCTTCTAAAAACTGGTCCTTTCCTAATCCTGAAAGATTTCAAAGGGACAAAAACAGGCGTGCCCGAGGAAGAGGCCAATACAGAGGATCCTACAGGGGACGACAATGGCAACCAGCAAACCAAAGAAGCGACACAGGGGTTTCTCCCGCCCCACAGGGACAATCTTAATGACTTTCCTCTAGTTCCGCTCACCAAGGAGCAAGCAGAAGCTCCTTTGGGCAGAAAATTATCTCTGTTTACAAAAAATTGGCACAAACTGACAAAGGACAAATGGGTTTTGGACATCATAGACCACGGTTACAGGTTCCATTTTCATACCTTGCCAAGAAAACTGGGCATGCCAAACCTTCCACAAAATCAGAGGGTAGAGGCTATCAAGCAAATTTCTCTGCTTGCTCAGATCAAAGCAATAGAAAAAGTTCCACAACAAGAACAAGGTCAGGGGTTTTACTCAAGACTGTTCCTTGTTCCAAGAAAAGAAACTCAATGGAGACCAATACTGGACTTGTCCGCTTTAAACACTTTTCTCATAGTACCAAAGTTCAAAATGCTGACTCTACAGCAACTCCTTCCCATGCTGGGCAAGGGGTCTTGGCTGATTACTCTGGACCTCAAGGAGGCATATCTGCATGTCCCTATCAGACACAGCTGCAGAAGATCTCAGATTTCTTGCAGGGCCAGAGCATTATCAATTCTCAGCATTGCCATTTGGCTTATCTACTGCGCCCAGAGTATTCACGAAATGCCTGGCTTCAGTAATTGCTCATTGCAGGCTCCAGAGGATTCAAATCTACCCGTACCTGGACGATTGCCTCATACAAGCGGACGACAAACTAACTTTGACAAAAAGCTTGAATTATGTCATACAGTTACTACAGGCTCTGGGATACACAGTCAACTTTCAAAAGTCAAGACTTCAGCCATCCCAGCAAATTACCTTCTTAGGAGCCAAACTAGACACAGCCTCTCAAATGGCCTACCTGACAGAAGACAAGCAAAAGAAGTTAACTCATTACTTCAAAAGTTTAGCAAAGCTCACCCAGATGACTGCAAGGAGATTCCTACAGGCCGTGGGTTACATGGCATCCTGCATTCTCCTGGTTCCACTAGCAAGACTACACATGAGAAAGCTTCAATGGTACCTAAAAAGCTTATGGTCTCAACACAGCAACAACCTAGAAGCAACCATACCGCTCATTCCATGTCTTCAAAAGGAATTTCTATGGTGGGCCTCAGTAAGCCAGTCAAACACAGGTATGTCATTCAAAAAACCTCAGATAACACAGACCATGACCACAGACGCCTCAGACCTTGGATGGGGGGCGCACATGGAGGGCAGATGTATTCAAGGACAATGGTCTCCAAAGGAAACACATCTGCATATCAACCAAAAAGAAATGCTGGCAGTAATGCATGCCATCGAGGCCTTCGGACAACAACTACAACCAGGCCACCTACTAATATGGACAGACAACACCACTGTGATGTGGTACATAAACAAGCAGTGGGACACTCATTCTTACCCCCTTTGCAGACTGACAATGAATCTTTGGGAAAAATCACGGAGCCTAAACATACAGTTGCAATCCCAGTTTGTTCCAGGCAAAGACTGTCTTCTGGTGGACAGTCTAAGCAGGAATTTCCTAGACCCCCACGAATGGAGGTTACATCCAGAAATCTTTATACGACTCACTTCGACATGGGGCAGGCCGGACGTAGACCTATTTGCCTCCCACCTCAATCATCACTTACAAAAGTTCTGTTCAAGGACAGATCATCCACAAGCATGGAAAACAGATGCTCTCTCATTCAACTGGAGCTCCCTAAAAATCTATGCATTTCCACCTCTGCCACTGATGACCACAGTGTTACTAAAGATCAAAGCAGAGCAGCCCAAGGGGATCCTAATAGCTCCAGACTGGCCAAGATAACACTGGTACCCACTACTACGGAGCATATGTCACAACAAAACGTGGGCTTTCCCCCAATGGCCCCAAATTTTGACTCAACACAACTTCAGGACAGTTCATCCCAACATCCAGACGCTACAGCTAACAGCTTGGGAGATCCCTTGAATAACCTCAACCTACCTCTTTCCAAGGAAGTTCAGCGGATACTGACAGAAGCCCGCAGACCATCCACCAGAAAGGTTTACTCACCCAAATGGAAGAGATTCTGCATTTGGAATACCACCAAGGGCCATGATGCATCACTTTTGAGCATCCCACTCATCCTGGAATATTTGGCAGATATGCTACATAATGGACTCTCATACTCCTCTATAAAAATACATGCTTCAGCTATCTCAGCTAGATACAACACTGATCCACCTGTGTTTTCACATCCTTTAAGGCAATTTCTTAGAGGAATCAAGAATATAAAGACCCCAAGAATGGCACCAGTACCAGATTGGGACATCAACTTTGTCCTAGAAAAATTGACTCTACCCCCCCTTTGAGCCAGCAGCTTCTGTGGATTTACAATTTCTTTCCTGGAAGACAGCTTTCCTGTTGGCCATTACCTCAGCAAGAAGGGTTTCGGAATTACAGGCCCTAATGGCTATACCACCGTTCATAACCTTTCACAGAGACAGGGTCTCCTTACGAACCAACCCTACCTTTCTCCCAAAAGTGGTATCTAGGATCTCTTTAAATCAAGCAATTCACCTGCCTACCTTCTTTCCCAATCCTGAAAACAAAGGGGAAAGACTGTTGCACACCTTGGACATTCACAGACAACTTCGCTACTACCTGGACAGAACCAAGACCAGTAGGAAGTCTGATCAGCTGTTTGTTGCTTACGCCCCTGGAGTACAAGGAAAAGCAATTTCAAAACAGACAATTTCAAAATGGATTGGACATTGCATCAGATTCTGTTATTTCTTCCATGGAAAGAGTGTGCCAGCCAATGTCAGACCACACTCCACCAGAGCCACAGCCACCTCTACAGCATTCTTAAGAGGGGTGCCTACAAAAGACATTCTAGAAGCTGCTACATGGAGCTCCGTGCATACATTTTCCAAACACTACAACCTTCCTCTATATTCCAGATCCAGAGCAGGCTTTGCTTCGGCAGTCCTGCAGGGATTGATAGCTACACCATCCTTTTCTTAGAGCATTCCACCTCCCCCAGCTAAGCTATGGTATTCAACCCATATGATATGACTGCAGTTGCATTCTTGAAGGACATAGTACAGTTTTGTACCTACCATAAATGTAGATGTCCGATAGATATGCAACTGCAGTCGGGTTTTTCCTCCCTCCTTCCCCTCTATGCCTTGGGTCCACTCCTATCCCTGTTATCCTTAGCTGGGGATATCTGTTATGGTGTATCTGTTTATTGCTTATTTATTTGTCTGGAAACCTGTTTTATCTTCCAATTTGATTACAGCCTTCCTTGGAGGGCACCTGGCATCTGGGGCAAGAAACACTGAAGAAGATGGCGTCGGCTGATGCTTATGTACTCCAGCCGCTCTGACGTCGGAGAGAAATGCGACATCAGCCGACGTCGGACCCAGACTTTGGAATCCGGCCGACCGAGGGCTGCCTGAGGCAGGACAACCCATATGTTATGACTGCAGTTGCATATCTATCGGACATCTACATTTTATGGTAGGTACAAAACTGTACTTTCTTGCAGGTACAACCTCCTCGCTTCAGCAGAAACTGGCCATCAAAAAAACTGGTTCTTTCCAACCACTGACAGACCCCAAAGGGGTAGGTACAGACGCCCGAGGGGCAGAGAACAATCACAAGGTTCTTACAGACCTAGACAATGGCAAACAACAACTCCAAGAGGTGGAGAAGAAAGGCCTCAACCATTCAGGAAGCAAGCTCAATGACTTCCCCCTACGCCTGCCAAACAAACATTCAATGGCAGCACCTTTGGGCGGGAAACTGGCCTTATTTTCAGACCATTGGCACATTATTACTCAGGACAAATGGATTCTGGACATCATAAACAGAGGCTACAGATTCCACTTTCATACCCTTCCAAAAATGAAAGGCATGCCAAACCTGCCACAAAATCAATGGGCAGAGGCACAAAAACAAATTTCCACTCTCATGGATATGAAAGCAATTCAAAAGGTACCTACAAAAGAACAAGGTCAAGGTTTTTATTCAAGACTGTTTCTGGTACCAAGGAAGGACAAAGACTGGAGACCCATCTTAGACCTATCTATCCTGAACACGTACTTAGAGGTACCAAAATTTCAAGGTGCTCACATTACAGCAGCTTCTTCCCATGCTGGGCAAGGAGTCTTGGCTGGTAACGTTGGACATCAAGGACGCATACCTGCATGTTCCCTATCAGACAAGATTGCAGAAGATACCTCAGATTTCTTGCAGGTACAACGCATTATCAATTCTCTGCATTGCCCTTTGGCTTATCTACTGCGCCCAGAGTATTTACAAAATGCCTGGCATCAGTAATTGCATTTTGCAGACAACAAGGAATACAAATCTACCCATATCTGGATGACTGCCTGATCCAAGCGGACAGCAAGGACATTCTACTACAGCATTTGGCGTTTGTAATAAAAATGTTAAATTGCCTAGGGTACACAGTAAACAAAAAGAAATCAAAACTGATACCCTCACAACAGATAATATTCCTGGGTGCCAGCTTAAATACAACGGCCCAGATGGTTTATCTCACGCCAGACAAGCAAAGGCAACTGTCTCAATACTTCAGAAAAATTACAACTTTAACCCAGCTTACTGCAATGAAAATCCTGCAGGCTTTGGGGTTCATGGCATCCTGCATTCTACTAATACCATTTGCAAAGCTGCATATGAGGAAACTACAATGGTACCTGAAAAACTTATGGTCTCAACACAAGCACAGCCTGGAAACAATTATACCACTCATTCCATGCCTTCAAAAGGAATTTTTGTGGTGGGCTCAAGCATGCCAAAGAAACACGGGTCTCCCTTTCTGCATACCTCAAGCAAATCAAACCATCACAACAGATGCTTCAGACTACGCCTGGGGAGCACAAGTGGCAGGTCAGTGCATTCAAGGAAGATGGTCTCAAAAACACATGCACCTTCACATCAACCAAAAGGAGATGCTAGCAGTACAAAATGCTCTTGCAGCCTTCAAGGACCTATTGCATCCAGGTCAACTATTAATAAGAACAGACAACACCACAGTTATGTGGTACACAGGGAGGCACACATTCCTACCCCCTGTGCAGACAGGCAGTGACCCTGTGGAACACAGCATTGGCCTTACAAGTGTAATTCCTGCCAGGAAAGGAAAACATTCTGGCAGACAAATTAAGCAGAAATATGACATATCCTCACGAGTGGGAGTTACACCCTCAAGTATTCTCAATGATAGCACGGAAATGGGGACAACCAGACATAGATCTCTGCCTCCCACAGCAATTACCAGCTGAAAAAATTCTGCACAAGGACCTATCATCCACAGGCCTGGAAAGTGGACGCTCTATCTTTCAGTTGGACAACAATGACAACCTATACCTTCCCACCTCTACCTCTACTGACAAAAGTTTTACTTAAAGTCAGAGCAGAGAGGCCACAAATGATTCTCATTGCTCCGGACTGGCCTCGTCAGCACTGGTACCCGCTCCTAAAGAGCCTATGTCATTCACCACCTTGGATCTTACCTCAATTCCCACTTCTGTTGTCTCAGCAAAATTACAAGATCCTCCACAGTCAGCTCGGGACACTAAATCTAGCTGCATGGAAAATACCTTAACTTATCAATCTACACTCCTCTCAAAGGAGGTCCAGAATGTCATCTTGGAGGCCAGGAGACCCAGTACCAGAAAAGCTTACTCAGGCAAATGGAAGCGATTTTGTGCATGGAACCAAGCAAAAGGTCTAAATCCTTGGATATTAAATATACCTCAGATTCTACAGTACCTAGCTGACATGTTAAACAGTGGCCTTTCCTTCTCATCCATCAAAATCCACGCCTCAGCTATTTCAGCACAATACAATATGGATCCTCCCTTATTCTCACATCCTTTACTAAGACAGTTCCTCAGAGGGGCAAAAAATATAAGGCCCCCCATGAAGTCCACCAGCACCAGTTTTGGACCTTAACTTCTTAATGGAAAAATTTACATTACCTCCTTTCGAACCTGCCTCCTCAGCAGAACTGCAATACTTGTCATGGAAAACAGCTCTGCTTTTGGCTATTACCTCAGCACGCAGGGTTTCGGAGCAACAGGCCCTTATGGCTGTGCAACCTTTCCTCATTTTCTATCAGGACAGAGTCTCTTTACGTACCAACCCTACCTTCATGCCAAAGGTAGTATCCAGTGTGGCTTTGAATCAGGCTATCCATTTACCTACCTTTTATCCAAACCCCCAGAATAAAGGGGAGAGACTACTTCACTCCTTGGACATTTACAGACAACTTCGATACTATTTGGACAGGACAAAGTCATTCATAAAATCTGAACAACTTTTTGTGTCTTATGCTGCTGGTGTTCAAGGAAAGGCTATTTCCAAACAGACTATTTCAAAATGGATAGCCCACTGCATCCGTTTTTGCTATTCATTTCATGGAAAAACAGTGCCAGGATACATCAGATCACACTCCACCAGGGCAACAACTACCTCAGCAGCATATCTCAGGGGGGTCCCAACCAAGGACATTTTGGAAGCAGCTACTTGGAGTTCAGTGCACACTTTTACCAAGCACTACCACCTGTCACTATACTCTATACTCTAAATCTAGAGCGGGCTTTGCCACCGCAGTCCTGCAGGGCATTCTAGCCCCTCCTAATTCAGCCTAATACCAGCCACCCTTCCATAGCTTTGGAATTCACCCAAGTGTAATGACTGCAGCAGTATGGCACGATGAACATAGTACAGTTTTGTACCTACCATAAATGTATATGTTCGAGTGCACATACTGCTGCAGTCCAAGCTCCCCTCCCTCCATCCCCTCTCAGGACAGGGCTTATGGCAAACACCTCTAGCATACATCCAACTTGGGGTACTCCTATATGGTATATTTGCTTACAATTACTGATTTGGTTTTATCTACTTATGTAAGTTTGCATAACATCATGTATTGCCTGCCTATTTGGGGGCACCTGACATCTGGGACAAGAAAAACTGAAGAAAATGGCGTTGGCTGCCTCTTTTATACCCCTGCCGCTCTAATGTCAGGGAAGAAGCGACGACAACAGACGCCGAACCAAGACTTTGGAATTCGGCCGACTGAGGACCCGCCTGACGGCAGGATAACCCAAGTGTAATGACTGCAGCTGTATGTGCACTCGAACATCTACATTTATGGTAGGTACAAAACTGTACTTTCCCTCTTGTGGGAGTGGTGACCAGTTGTTCCATTGCGTTAGAGTTTATAAATTCAAGGAACCGTTGGGCGAGGGTGTTTGGGCTTGAGTAGTTTTCCCAGTCAATGTTTGGGTAGTTGAAGTCACCCAATAACAGTGTTTGGAGAGACCTTCATATTCTCCAGTGTTCTCAGGAATGCCAATCTGGTGCCTTATTAGCGACCTCCGTCAGGCCTTGTAATGTAGGGTCTGAGAGCTAAGCCTGTCTCAGCTCTGTTTGTAACCCTTCCCAGCTCCCCTTTCACAGGAAGTCTGGTATTCTTCGATAGTGGTGCCTGTCAGCCTGGGTACTACTACTCACCTCTGCCCTTGCATCTGTCCAAGGGAATATCAGTCCCCACAAGCAGTTGCGGCTCGGCTTCAGTCTCACTGCTGCTAGTTAGCTCCCTCCCTGAAGTAGCCACCTCACCAGTACAGGCTTCAGTTGTGCGGTCTGTCTGGGTCCCCTCCAAGAAGGCTACCAAACCCACATGCTTACTTCCAAGCCTGTGTGTCACTGCATCATCAAAATCATTTCCTATCTGGAATGTGCAGGGTTATTCTCACACACCTACTTGCTTGCTTCCCTTTCCACCTTCGCAGTCTAGGTGAACCCTACCCAAAGATATATTGAATGGAGTCCCTCCTAAAGCTCTGCCTGGAGTAGACTGCCCAAGCAAGTAGGGGTCCTCTTCAACCATTGCAGGGTTCACAATGGTTATGTCAGAGCCTGTTTCTCATCTACTAAGATGAGGGATAATCTCTTGTGGTTGTTGGTACCGTTGTTGTCTCCAGACAACTTACTGCTGGCATCCGGCATCCAGTCATTCCCACTAACTGGCTCTCCCACCTTTTGTTCCGCACCTTGCCTCAGTGGACATTTGTATGCTACGTGGCCTCACTGGCAGCATTTAAAACTTTTAACCCTTAGTCCTGGCCATGTACCTGAACTAGTGGCTTCCCCTGCTACTGGCAGAGTCTGTTGGGGTGTTTTAGGCTACCCATCCATGGGCTTCCTTAGACCCATGTGCAGCACTGGGTATCCCTTTCCTGTGCAGTGATGCCTTGCTTGCTAGGTATAGGTCTCCCTTCTTCCCCAACTCTTCTGTGGTATTGCATTCCCTATCTGCTAACCAGATTGTCTGTCCTCAGGCAAAGTGCTAAGGGCTTGTTCCTTCACAAAAAGGTCTTGCCAGCCTTTCAGAAGTGGTGACCTGATGCCTACTGACCCAGCTATGAAAATAAGTGGTTTGGCAATATATTCTCAGACTTTTTCATTTGCCTTGCTTCTGTGCGTAAACAAGTTTTTCCTATAAGTTTCAGGTGTTAACCTAAAACACTGTAATAAACAATTTAACAGTATTATAAGTTTAAGCAATTTGTATCGGACAATTTAGAAATAGCAGTTACATCTTTACCATGGAATAAAGGGGTCAGGAAATGTGACTAGTGCTCTTGGTCAGCATTATACTTTTTACAAACCCTTTTAAACACGAGTAAAACTGTCAAAATGATCAGCCTCCGTAAATTGTGGATGAAATTTACTGACTTTTGTTGCTTTTGGAATTCGGTTACTCCTTTCCCCATTACCTCCATGACCCTGGAGAAGTCAGCATCTCCTTTTCATGTTGTCTCTGTCTCTCCTTTTCTTCAGTTTCCAGACTTCTGTCTCTGTTGATTCTAATGCCATCTGTTTCTCCTTTTCTTCAGCCTCCAAATGCTGCATTCTCTGCTGATTCTAGTTCTAACCGTTTGTCCTCCAGTTCAAGTCTCTAACTCAAGATGGATTTTAAAGTCCTCTGAGGCAGAGTTGAACTGTCCATTTTCTGAGAGTTGTACATCCCCAAGGCTAGTCTAGTTGTCCTGGTTGCTGGTCTGTGATGCAGCTGTGATTTAAGGCTGCGGTCTTTTCTGCTGTAGTCAAGTTGGCATGCCCCAGTCGTTTGTGTCAGTTTATCTCAACCAACTGGCTCCTTGTCAGCTTGCCATACTCCTCTGCTGACATATTTGCCTGCTTTTCCTAAGTGAAATAACACAAAATAAAAGTATTATGATATGAAACTGTGAATGCTCACTGTGTGGCTGCTTGAGAGTACAAATTCCTTCTTTAGTGACCACTGTTTACAGGCTGCAGGAATTTGATATACACACCACTGAATCACAATATGTGATGTCATCCCACCACTGCCACTAATAAATGTGATGCCCCACCACTGCCACCAGTAATGGAGCCTCAGCCCTCATCACTGGGGGGGCATACAGTAAGAGGATGACATACATCAAGTGTAGTTTCCCTTAAGAGCACACAGAGATCAGTCAGTTTGTGGCTTGTTTCTCCTTTCTCCAGATCCCCAATAATACTTCCCCACTGGCACAGCTATAGAGTTGAGAACTCGGCCGAGTAGCCAAGCCAAGACCTCCAGCACCCTCTGTCCAACCAGTGCTTCATGTCCCTACCCAAGTAGCTTACAGAAGCACACACTCTGAGGTTTGATTTATACACACACACACACACACACACACACACACACACACACACACACACACACACACACACACACCTGGAAAAGGCTGGCACAGGTTTACTAGTTATGCCCCCTTTGCCCAGACTATAAGGTAGTTATCACTGCCACCAGCCCGCTCCTTATCCACTACTTTAAGGCCCTTAACAAAGGGTGTCTAGTCTTACTGTGTAATGTTACTATAATGCAAATGGTATTATGACCAAGAGCAAGGCTATTAGGAGTGGCCCACAGTGTCAACAAATGATGCAGGTACTGTTACAACTTAAACATCTCTACACATATATTATCCACAATGAAATGCTTAAATATAGTTAATAATAAAAAAAAAAGACAATACTGAATATATATTTACAGTGACATCAGAGTCCCAAATCACAGGGAATGTTTAAAACAACATGGCAGAACACTTTCAAACAAAGAAATATCTAAAGTAAGCTTTGCTATATTTCTGACTATATCGAAGAGAATTACTGTACCCTAGTTAACTTGAAGACAAAGGAAGATGTGGTGAATGGATCTTCTAGCTTATGTTGTCAGGTCAGACAGAATACAGAATGTTGTCTCTCTCTAAGACTTTTTAAATTAATATTTCAAATATTACTGCTGGGATTGCTTGCAGAATGACATAATTTCTTGTCAACTGACTCTATCCCTGCTGAACCCCCCACTACTGCAATCTGGCAGTATTTAGCATCTACCTATGAAAATACATAAACCTCAGATCATTTCAAAAGTAGTAATTGTTTCACACTAAAGAAAATACATAGTTCCCTAGTTATAGACATTATCTCCTTGCTGCATTGAAATAAAAGATGATCTCTTTTTAAGGCCTAGCCATAAAATGATGATTTCAGTTATTTTTCTGACTTTTTCCTGGACTGAAGTTAACCTCCTGTGTTCCAGTTTCCACTGTTAAAATTTATACATTTAAAAATAACAGCAGTGCGTGTGCATTTCTATCCTATTCCAGTGGGGCACATCTTTAAGCTCAGTACGTTACAAAATACAATTTTTTAAACACACGTCTGTATTGACCAGGTTGTTATAAACAATGACGTACAGTTCGGTGACATTTGTAACACAAGTATCTTGTATAGATCATGTTGATACTCGCGAATGACTTATAATTATTTACAAAATTCCAGATAGCTGCCCTGGCAGTATCTCCCTTTGTCACAAAGATTCTGAGAGGTATTAGAGGTAAATAAGATGTTTAACCTAGATAATAAATTGTTCACTAAATTATTGTAATTCTTAATGAATATCAATACTAATGCAATGAAAAATCATATTTATTACAAAGCTATAACATTTTTGTTTGATTTCACATATTTAGACGATTCCTATTGGAACTACTCTTCAAAAATGTATACATTTTTTCTGAAGAATACAAGAAATTAATATTAAAATCTACAGATAAAATTACACCTTTATCATATTGGGAAATGTTCACTTTAATTTTTATGTAGAACTTTTGTCACTCCTAACAAAATTACGATTATGTACAAATCAGAATTAAATGCTGGCTATGTGATCCTGAAGTAGCTGATTTGGACGCATATGGTATATGTATGTGAAGTCCTTTACCCTTTTTGTATGGGAAGTCCTCTGCCCATTTTGGAAAGAAATGAATAACTTTATTCAAGCTCTGTGGTCAGGTAAATGTAGCATTTCTAAATCTTTAGTTTTATTTAGTGCTCCAGTTCCTGAGATAATTCTAAAAACCCAACTGCCGCCTCTTTGGCCTATTCTTGCTATAGGCAGAGAAGTAATTACTAAAAAGTAAAAAAGCGCAGTTATCCCCTCTAGTGTTGAATTCATTAGTATGCCAAATTGTTTGCAGTAATGAATTACATAATATATGAGAACTTCTACTATTGCACATACATTCATGTAAATCTTGGCTTAAACTTAGATTTGCTTGAAATGTTGTTGATTTATAATGTATTCATCAGCTGTGGACCTATGTGAATAGTTTGTTTTTTGATAGATTTGTTTGTTATTTTTTAAAACTATATTAAAAAAGCAGGTTATGTTTGTCTGCCTAGCATAAGAATTGCTGTAGATCGCATTTGTTTGAATTGCGTCACTGATTGAAGGTTGGTGGAACAGGGCTCAGTTTTGAGCTTTTTTTATTGGTTAATTTTTTAAATCCGTTTGCTGTTGTTTGCTACTGTTAAATAGTTAAGTGTGTATCTGTTGTCCTCTGTTAAATTTACCTAAACTGAGTTTAAATATCTTTTAGCATAGTCTGGTTACAGGTTTTGTTCCATCCAGATCGGTTTGTGTGATTCCTGTGTTTTTGCTACGTCATCTTGTGTTGGCTGGAGCCTGCCTGCACTTAGAGGAAATAAGTGAACTGGTCGGACCTGGTCTGGCCTAGGGTGTTTAGCTAAGAGCTCAGTGGCAAGGGTTGATTGGTCAATTCCAGTGTTTGTATTTTACTTTAGTTTTTGTGGTATTTATAGCCTGCGTTTGCATGTCGTGCACTGGCTCTGCACTGTTTTTAACCTTTTGCAAAGTATCTCAGCTGCAATTTTTCCCTTACCAGCACTCCTGTGCAAGTAAGGCCTTCCCTTGCAGCTACTGTATTGATTTTATCTAGCCCTACTCACACCTATAGGTGCTCTACTCAGTACCCACTCTGTCCCTGACCTCTCTTCCTCAGATGCTGACAACCATGGATGGACAATTTCCAATGGTTTCTCCTGCTAGTCTGGTTGATATGGGCATCCTGAAACAGGGTAGCAACTGTCTCATGTACACGGACAACTATTTACTACTACCACCTAGGGACACAATATGTGACAGATGCCGCTAAATTAAGAACTGAGAATCATTGCTGTCTGTCACAAACCAGTACATGTGGCACTGAGAAGGTTGTCTGCAGAAACACTACAAACACCACACCTCTAACGCCACCCATACCTGTACAACACACACCTATATATGCGGAGGTTCTCAACAAAAACGTACCTAAAGAAAAGAGACCTCCAAAGCAAAAACACACACGCACATCACAACCCACAGCACCAAGCACCACACACATGGTATGCACACCTGTCTCACAGTCTCTAAGCCCAGCCACAAACCAAACATACTAGTCATAGGAGACTCTATTGTGAGACACACTGGTGTGCCCCTCACCAAGCTAGACAAGGAGAAAGTCACGATAAGTTGCTTGTCAGGTGCTAGAATCCACCATATCTCACACACACTCCTGTCTCGTAATAGCAGATAATGTTATGACTGTCATAGTCCATGTTTGTGTGAATTACTTGAGAAGTACCTCTCCAGACTATATGAAGAGAGATGTGATTGAGGTCGCTGAATGTGTCCAGGCAGGCAAGTTCCTAGCCGTAAGCAGCATCCTACCGTCACCCAGAATGATGCCTCAGTACAAACAGAAAACTATGGACTTTAACAATTGGCGTAGTTTCTGGTGTCATTCCAAGGGGATCCAGCACTTGACAGCCTGGGAGGACATGATTGACAGACCATGATGCTTTGCCAGAGATGGCCTTCATCTGTCTGTCCTTTTTTTTAGTCAAAGTCATGAGCACAAAATTCCTAATGTGAAAAATTCTTCTAAACTAAATTTAAAGGTCATGCTACTAATTCCTAGGACTCTTAGCATGAAACTGCACTCATTGCAAGCATTCCTCGTCCTGGAGGATGCTGACATTTCTCCAGTTACTGAAACTTGGTTCAAAGCTGCAGAGAGCACCCCAGCCCTAGATTTACTCATCTTACCATACTTTCAGACCCCAAACAGAGGGCTCCAAAGCCAAAGGAGGTGGAGTTTCAATATTTATCAGACTTGCACATCTCCAAGCTGGCCAGACAGTATGATGCACAGGAAACGCTTCAAGTGCAGTTAACTGTTGACAAAAACCCTATTCAAATTATAGACCCCCAACCATGACTCAGGACACCCACTCCACCTGTCTGGACTTAACTTGAATTCATCAAGATTCAACCCTTTACCCTGATCTTGAGCGACTTTAACTACCCAACCATAGAGTGGAAGACCTATCTTAGCCCAAACATGAACACCCAGAGATTCCTGAACTTTGTTAATGCCATTGCATTGGATCAGCTGATCGACATTCCCACAAGAGGCGAAAACATCCTGGACCTGGTACTAACCAATATGAGTAGCCACTGTAGCACTCCTACATTGTCATCCTCCTTGGTAAGAATTGAGTACTAAGCGATCACTTTCAAAGTCTCCTTCTCCCCTGACCCCCCCCCAACCCCCCCGGTCAGGTTCAAACAAACTTTTCCAAAGCTGACTACAATCTACTGAGAGCAAGTATAAGCAGCTTCACCATCCCTTCAGTTAGAACTAGCACTAATGTCCAAGCCTACACCAAAAAACTGTGTGAGCACCTACATAGTTGTATGGACTCAGCAATACCTGACAGGACCAAATAGTCTTTCTCAAGGAAGAGTTAACCTGTCTGGTGGACAGCATCAATAAACAAACTCTGTAATAAAAGGAAAATAATTGTTGTCCAGGACCAAGGAGGAGCAGGTGCCAAGTTGGAAGCAACCTCACCTTTGTCTGAACAAGCAAATAAGGTCACTGGTGAATTCCTGTAAGGCTAACTTCGAGTCGAAATTGACCATGTCCACTAAGGACAGTCACAAGACCTTTGTCACATAGGTCCACAGTCTCAAAGTTAACACCCACATCTGCTGTGAACTGGTGGCCAAGAACACCACATACACACATGCCGTACATACAGCCAATCTGCTGGCAGACCGGTTCAGTGAAAGCTTCACCCCCTGCCCCCCCCCCCCATCAGTAAACCAGGACATATCCAGCACCTGCTCCCCTCTTCCCTCATCACCAGGGCCCAGGTCTTTTAATGCCCTCTCAAAGGCAAAAAAGTCTCCATGGTCCAACATTCCTGGCTGTATCCTGCATGAACTCGGGCATGAGCTCTCGGCTCCATTAGGTACCGTGTTCGACCAAAGATTGAGTGCCACTGTCATCCCTATACACAAAGGTGGAGCGTCCACTGACCCAGGCAGTTTTAAACCCATTGGTCTAACTAGCCTCATCTGCAAGGCCATGGAATGCATTACCATGGACCTTACAAACAAGGACATTGGCAACCTCCAGATGCTTGACCCCCACACAGTTTGGTTTTGTCAAAGGGAGGTCATGCCTGTTAAACTTTATAACTTCTTTGAAACAGTCACCAAAGCCATGGACGAGGGGATGATGAACAATGCCTACCTTTACCTAGCCAAAGTCTTCGACACTCTTCCCCACTCTAGCATAATAAGTAACCTCTCCCAGCTGGGCATCAACTCATATATTGCCAGATGGGTAGCTGACTGGCTCACTGATAGAACCCACTCAGTCAAAATAGGGGAAGCCACCTCTAGTAGTAGAGCCGTAATGAACGATGTACCCCAAGGATAGATTTTGGGGCCCCTCGTGTTTGGGATATACTTTTCTGAGGTGCAAGACAAAATCAGTGGTCTGTGGCTGACAAGTTTGCAGATGACTGCAAGGTGGTTGCTGTCTTAAATTCCCCTAGTGATATGAACATCCCCCAAGAGGGCATTACCCAAACTAATGACTGGTGCCAGAAGCATGGCCTCAAACTGAATGCCAAGAAATGCATTATTATCACATTTGGGGAAAATGGCATTCCCACTCATTATCACATTAATAATAATGTACCAAGCACACATTCAGTCATGAGGGACTTGGGCGCCCAGGTTGATAGCAACCTGACTTTTGACCACCACATTGCCTGCATTGTATGGAAGGCTTTCTGCATGGCCCACCTTACAAGTAAGTATATTTCATCCAGGAACAAGGAGGTCATAACATCCCTGTACTCTTCCCTTAGTAGACCCATTATTGAGTGCACTGCCTCCTTCGGCATGTACCTTGCCAAGCACATGCAGCAGCTGGAGAGACTACAGAGGTTCCTGACCAGGAAAACCAGGAGCTTAAACATCTATTCTATACAGATAGGCTAAAAGCCCTGTCCTTCTACTCAGTCTCATACAGACTGCTCAGGGGTGACCTGTGTCTGGCATACAAGGCCATCTCAAGCCCAGCCTTGATGGAGTTGCTGCATATCCGTCAAACTTCACTAGCGCAACCTGCACGCAAGGCCTCAGCCTGGTTTGTGACATTAATGGAACTTGTTGGCAGGATAGATTTGTGTCCCATAGACTTCCCCCATCTGTGGAATAGACTCCCTCTCCATGTCAAGCAGAGTACCTCACTAGCTGTCTTAAGAGAAACCTGGAAGAGTGAATGGGAAACAAAAAATACAACCCGGGATCCAACCTTGTGTCCCTGCTGGACGGGGGAAACTGGTGCTGATTTTGTGCGAACATGTGCAAAATTCTTGGCTATCCTATGAACTGGTTTTATTACTTGTATTTTCATATTGTGTTCTCTTCCACACCACATTTTACCCATTTGGATTCTTTTAATTCCCTTTAGGTACTTTTTTTTTATTTCTGTCTGGCATGAGAAATTAGCGCCATTGTGGACCATTTCTTAGGCAGTGTCTTTGGTCTTGTTAAATTGCATGTTAAGGCTTGTGTGAGCAGTCTTTAGTTTTTTGTTACTGTTAAAAATATCTAGAGATAAAGCCTTCATCTGGTTGGTTTCGTATACTGCACACAGGTAATGTTGCATGTTTGTACAAATTCTTTTTATGCCCAACTGTTAAGGCTTGAGATTTGCAATATGAGCTTTTGTACTTGCCCACTTTATGTGAGAAGTAAGAACTGTCAAACATGATGAGGAAATCTAAATTTGTGTGTGAAACAGTCTTGTCATGTTAGCATACTGTTAAATCCAAGCCGTACTGGAATCAAACAATGAGTATGCATCTAGATTATGCTGCTGATGCCTTCTTACTACCACAGTTGTATTAGCTAAAAAAACGACACTAAACCATTTTCTACTTGGTAAGAATGTATAATTGGTATTGACTTAATTTGACTGAAATATGTTCTCAGCTTATGGCCTGCTTTTTAGGTGAGATGCTTTGTTGAAATTTGGACAAATCGCCAGTGATGCTTCTTTACTGTTGGGGTGGTATCCCCCCCCCCCCCCCAAACAAATGGATTTTGTAGTAATGGAAAGATTAACTGACAAAAAACTTTGGTATGGTTTGTGCTGTGACTCTTGATTCACAGGGCAGTGTCTTTAAATTGTTGGTAAATGATGGTACAGTGCATCTCTGAAGAAGTTGTGCAAAGGGAAGTGATCAGTTTTGCCATTTGTCATGTGCTATAGCCATAAATTAAAACTGAACCTTCTAGGAAGCTTTATAAAACTTGCCTGAGAGTAATAAAGTAGTTGTGTGCACCTTTTTCAAACCTTGATCCAGTGCACATTTAAATGCTTCTAGACTTCCACCTTTTCTAATGTCTTGGCAAGCTAGTCCTGTAGTTACCAGATGTTCCTAGTGTTTCACTGTTGCAGTCATTACACTTGGGTTATCCTGCTGACAGGCTAGCTGCAGTTGGCCCGAATTCCAAAGTCCTGGTCCAGCATTGGTTGCTGTCGCCTCTTCCCTGACGTCAGTGCGCCAGGGGTATAAAAGATGCAGCCAACGCCATTTTCTTCAGTCTTTCTTGCGAACTGCTTTTACTTCGGGCACCGCGCGGCAAGTGCCAGTTGGACGACTCCTGAGATTTTCGAAATCGAATTTCAGATCCGAAGTCTTCAATAAAGCTAAGTACCCCGTTGAAAGCGTTTTTTCTTGCTCCAGACCGATGTCAGAAAAAGTTAACAATTGTATTTCTTGTAGGAAGCAAATACCTCATAAGGATTTTCATGCTTACTGTATTCCTTGCCTAAGCCCTGACCACGACGTTGCTAGTTGTCAGTTTTGTGCTAGATTTAACCAACGCACGATTAAGCGTCGGTACGATTTTGCTTTTCATTATTTTGGCAGAAGGTTTAACTATATAATGCTGTCTGAACAACTG
This sequence comes from Protopterus annectens, assembly GCF_019279795.1. Taxonomy (NCBI): domain Eukaryota; kingdom Metazoa; phylum Chordata; order Ceratodontiformes; family Protopteridae; genus Protopterus; species Protopterus annectens. The sequence continues at coordinate 189,625,390 of NC_056731.1, forward strand.
ACAACCGGAATTCATAAAAAACGCAAGGATAAAGACAAGGACAATCATCCGAATTCCAAAACAGACGACGAAGCCTCTTCTAGGCCAGTCGCCGGTGCTCAGTGAGACACTGTCGCAGCCCCTGACTCCCGCTACCTCAGAGCCACAGGCCGCCTCCGATTCCCACGTGGAGACAACTAGGTCTCTGGATACTCAAGGTATTGGACCTTCGGAATTTAATCCCTCAGATGGGTCCGGAGCCGCTGAGCAGGCATTGGCTTCTGAGGGTGTCTTCAGACCTACACAACTTTATATAAAGCCTACTTCAGCATCCAAGACAAAGTCTAAAACAGTTTTAAAGCTAAGGAAACAAGTACAGCATTCTGCAGGTCAGACTTCTATGCCTAAGAAACAGATGCTCAAAATGGCCGAAGACCTAATTACTTTGATCAGGGGTTCCCACCCCCCCCATTCCCCTGATAAGAGGCCTAGGCAAGACACTGAATATGATTCCTCTGATCAGATTTCCATTTCTTCTGATTCCTCTTCAGAACAGGGATGTTCTATTCCTCCCTATGAGGATTCTGATGCTGAAGATTCCATTCCTTCAGCTTCTCCTCCTGAGGACTACTCTTTTGGGGAAACCCTGCATACCATGGGGGAGCATTTCCACTGGGAGAGCCAAGATTATTCTGATTCTAAGAAAAGGCTTAGACTTTCTTTTACTTCCTCAGCACAGACCTCTTGCAATTCCCCCTGTTCTAGACATAGTAGATGATGTATTTTCAGAGTCCGGCCTGTCACCAGACTCTCTACCTCCTGCTCCTGTTAAGCCGGACAGATACTACAGGGTCCCAGACTCCCATAAATTTCTTTATAAAAACCCTGCTGATGACCTAGAAACTATTTCACAGGGTCCCAAGGGAGTCAAGGCTGCTACTGCTAAAAACCCTGTCCCCTCGGATAGAGATTCCAGGGCTCTGGACAGATGGGGGATAAAAGTTTACACTTCTGCTACCTTGGCTGTAAGAGCTTTAAATTGTCAATTTCGTATGCTTAAATATCAGCAATAATTAATGTCTTTGTTAAAAAAAAAAAAAAAAAATGTTGACAAATTCTGAATGTTCTGAGAACAAAGACTTGCAGGACTTATTGCATGCAGCTGAACAAGTGGTAAAACATACTTTGCAATGTGGCTATGATTCAATGGAGACCTCGTGCAGGGCCGCTGTCATAGGTTCTGTTATTAGAATGCATGCTTTGTTAAAAGAACAGAATCTGCCTGATCATGTTAAAGCAAAATTATTGGATGCTCCTTTACAGCATGATACTTTGTTTGGTGTTAAAGCAAAAGAGGTGTTGAAGAAAATGGAGGGTAAAGCTAAATCTATGCAGACAGTAAAGGATTTCTTACAGGTACAGCTGTGCAGATTTAGCAGGAACTGGCCCTCTAAGAATTGGTCCTTTCCAGTGTCAGACAGACCACAAAGAGGCAGATTCAGACGCCCTAGAGACAGGCAACAGCCCCAGGTCTCATACAGGCCCAAACAATGGGGTGCTTCTACCTCCAAAAGCGGAGAAGACAAATCACAGCCGTGTAGAAAACAGTCCCAATGACTTCCCTCTGCTAATGCCAAGCACTTATTTTTTGGCAGCACCCTTAGGGGGAAAGCTAACACTTTTTTCACAAAACTGACACAAGATCACCCAGGACAAATGGGTCTTAAATATAGTCTCTCAGGGCTACAGGTTCCACTTTCACACCCTTCCAAAGGCAAAAGGTATGCCAGACCTGCCACTCAATCAATGGGCAGAGGCACAAAAACAAATTTCATCTCTCATGGACATTGGGGCTATTCAGCCAGTCCCACAAGAAGAGCAGGGACAAGGATTTTACTCAAGACTTTTCTTAGTACCAAGAAAGGACAAAGCCTGGAAACCAATTCTGGACCTGTTTATTCTAAACACTTTTCTGGACGTCCCAAAATTCAAAATGTTGACTCTACAGCAGCTTCTGCCCATGCTGGACAAGAAGGCTTGGCTAGTAACTTTGGACCTCAAAGAGGCATACCTGCATGTCCCAATCAGACAATCTTGCAGAAGATATCTCAGATTCATAGCTGGCTCAATGCACTACCAGTTCTCTGCACTGCCCTTTGGCTTATCTACTGCACCCAGGGTCTTCACAAAATGTCTGGCACCAGTAATTGCATTTTGCAGACAAAGAGGAATTCAAATATATCCCTACTTGGACGACTGCCTTATTCAAGCACAGACCAAAGATATTCTACTATAGCATCTGGCGTTTGTAAAAAGATTACTAATTTGCCTAGGGTCCACAGTAAATGAAAATAAGTCAAAACTAGTACCCTCTCAAGATAATATTCCTGGGTGCAAGCTTAAATACAACTGCCCAGATGGCTTATCTCACGCCAGACAAACAAAAGCAACTGACTTCTTACTTCGAAAACATGGCAACAAAGACCCAGTTATCTGCAAGAAAAATTCTGCAGGCTCTGGGCTACATGGCATCCTGCATTCTACTAATTCCATATGCAAGACTGTATATGAGGAAACTACAATGGTATCTAAAAAGTGTTTGGTCTCAACATTGCCACAGCCTGGAAACAGTAATTACTCTCATTCCCTGCCTGCAGCAGGAATTTCGATGGTGGGCACATGCCTGTCCCCGCAACAAGGGACAACCATTCACTTTACCCACTGCCAGGCAGACACTGACAACAGATGCATCAGATTATGCCTGGGGGGGCGCACATGGCAGGAAAATGTATTCAGGGCACATGGCCCGCAAGCCAAATGCATCTTCATATCAATCAAAAAGAGATGCTAGCTGTACAAATTGCCCTGACAGCCTTCAAGGACCTACTTCATCCAGGACAACTGCTGGTAAAGACGGACAATACTTCCGTCATGTGGTACATAAGCAAGGGGGCACACATTTCTACCCCCTCTGCAGACAAGCCATGACTTTGTGGAACACAGCATTGACTTGTCAAGTACACCTGCAAGCACAATTCCTGCCAGGAATGACAAATACTTTGGCAGACGAACTAAGCAGAAACCTCATGGATCCTCACGAGTGGAAATTCGATCCACAAATCTTCAGCATGATAACAGGGAAATGGGGATGCCCAGACACATCTATTCGCCTCCCCTCACAACTGCCAGCTACAGAGATTCTACACTCGGACTTATCACAAACAATTAAAGTGGACGCCCTTTCATTCATCTGGAAAGCCCTTCCAGTATATACCTTCCCTCCTCTGCCTCTCCCGCTCCAAGGTACTCCTAAAGGTCAGACAAGAGAAGCCAAAAATGATACTGATTGCCCCAGACTGGCCACGCCAGCACTGGTACCCAATCCTAAAGAGCTTGTCTCAAGGCCCAGCCTGGACATTACCTTTAATTCCTCATTTGCTGACCCAACAGAACAATCAGATCCTACACAGCCAACTCAGAACCCTAAACCTGGCTGCATGTCGGATAATGTAACCATTCAGAACACATCTGTCTCTAAAGCAGTTATGGATGTTATTTTGGAGGCCAGGAGGCCCAGCACCAGAAAATCTTTTGCAGAAAAATGGAAGAGATTCTGCGCTTGGAACCACGTGCAGGGAATTGACATGCTTGTACCAAATATTCCTTAGGTTTTGCAATACCTAACTGAGATGCTGGACAAAGGTCTATCCTTCTCGTCAATTAAGATCCATGCCTCTGCCATTTCAGCTAATTACAATATGGGCCCTCCTATCTTTTCTCATCCACTGATAAGACTGTATCTCCGAGGGGCAAAAAGCATAAGACCCCCAAGGAGAGCTCCAATACCTGCATGGGACCTCAATTTTGTCCTGGAAAAACTCACACTGCCTCCTTTTGAGCCAGCCAATACAGCGGAGATAAAATACCTATCATGGAAAACAGCTCTTCTCTTAGCCATAACTTCAGCAAGAAGAGTCTCAGAGTTGCAGGCACTAATGGCTGTGGAACCTTTTATTATTTTCCATCAGGACAGGGTTTCTCTAAGGACAAACCCGACATTTATGCCTAAGGTACTGTCCAATGTGGCTCTTAACCAAACCATACATTTGCCTACCTTTTATCCAAACCCACAGAATAAGGGGGAGAGACTTCTGCATTCTTTGGACATACACAAGACCGCTACTCTTACTTGGACAAAACTAAAGCTTTCAGAAAAATTGAGCAACTCTTAGTGGCGTATGCTGCAGGTTCACAAGGAAAAGCTATCTCTAAGCAGACTATTCAAAATGGATAGGCCACTGCATTCGTTTCTGCTATTCATAACATGGCAAATAAGTGCCCAAGGGCATTAGGCCACATTCTACCAGAGCAGCAGCCGCATCAGCAGCCTTCCTCAGAGGAGTACCAACCAAGGACATTTTGGAGGCCGCAACCTGGACTTTAGTGCGCAATTTTACAAAGCGCTACCATTTACCTCTTTACTCTAAATCCAGAGCAGGCTTTGCCACTGCAGTTCTGCAGGGCCTCATAGCCACTCCTAATTCTATTTAGGCCCAGCCACCCTACCTCAGCTTTGGGATTCAACCCAACTGTAATGACTGCAATAGTGAAACACGATGAACATAGTACAGTTGTGTACCTACCATAAATGTAGATGTTAGTGTATTCACTGTTGCAGTCCAGGTTATCCTCCCTCCATCCCCTTTTTTACCATTGATGGGACTTATCAGTACCTCTCTAGTCTATATAACCTTTGTACTGTATTTGCTTGTAGATGAAGGTTATGTACATGCTGTTTTATGATCATAATTTTTAGCCTACCCTTTTGGGGGCACCTGACGTGGGGCAAGAAAAACTGAAGAAAATGGCGTCGGCTGCATCTTTTATACCTCTGGCGCACTGACGTCAAGGAAGAGGCGACGGCAACCGACGCCGGACCAGGACTTTGGAATTTGGGCCGATTGCAGTAACCCCAAGTGTAATCACTGCAACAGTGAATACACTCTAATATCTACATTTATGGTAGGTACGCAACTGTATTTTCTTCCTTAAAATGATCTTGTCCCCATGTTTCTGCTGTAAGGATGCCAATTGACAAATGGTTCTTTCTGGTTCCCACAGCATGAATCTTTAATTCAATTTCTAGTGTTTACTGTTATGTCATTTCCACCTGCGGTGGTGGTGCTGCGGTAGCGTAGTCGCCTCACAGTAAGACGCTGTCCGTTTCGATTCTCAGCTAGAGCGTCTTCTGCATGGAGACGTGCGTAAATGGGCGTACCTTCGTTGAAGGTTGTGCGTAAGGCCTAGCAAGCCGGTACGTGAAAATCAACTGCCAATTATTAGCGGATCGGAGTTCCGCTGTGGCGACCCCTAACCGGGAAAAGCCGAAAGACGCAAACAAACTGTTATGTCATTTCCACATGTTTATATGTAACTGAGTACAATGTTAACTTCATTAGCCTGTTCATGTTGCAAGGTGCTTAAGTAGTGATTTCTCTAGTAAAATATTTTTGGATCTTTTTTTAGCCCTTTGTACTGACAGCTATTTTTTTATATGCACAGGTAGCAGCACTGTGTTTAAGTATAGGTTTCGCTACTTGTAGATGGGTAGTAGAAAATTTTCTTCCCTAGTAATACTACTACCCCGAAACAGTTGGTGTAGGCACACTGCCACCAGGACTATAATGTTGCTCAAGAACAGCCCAATTTAAGCCATCAGGCCCTACTGCAGTGTTGGATTTCTTTTTTCTTAGAGGTCCCATTGCCATTTTGTTTGTGTTGGGATAATGATCTTTTCCTTCATTTTAACTGATGTAATTATTATTGTATATTTTTTTTTTTTTACAATTCTGAAAAATTCTTGAAAATATTGATACCAGTTGAGCTTTATTTGTAATTTAACTATACTGTTTTATAATACTAAATTCCTCATGGGCATCTTTTCAATAATTACTTATGTGATTTAAATTGAACTTTCTTATTTTTATTTTTTGCAGTATTGAATGTCAGGTGATTATAGCTTTTGTTTTCCTTACCAATATCCTATAACTATTGCATACTTCCTGATAAAGTGCAAGTATCTTCCTGGCTAGGACTGTTCTTATACTTAAGCCATACTTTCCTTCTTTTGTTTATTTTCCAACTTCATTCTCCACCATTCATTATATTTTCTACAGTGTTTAGATGTCCTCTTACATGGCATGTAAAAATACAGAGTACATGTGATTGTAAAGTGTTCCAAAACTCTGAGTCTTATTTCTATTAGTTTTTAATCAGTCTCCTGCAGATAGTTCCCTTCTAATGGATACATAAGCTGTTGGGTAAAATCTAATTTTTGATTTTCTACGCTATGAATGTTTGTGTTTTGGATGCATTCCGAAACTGGAGTCTGCTGTGATGAAGACTGCACAGTTAGTGTTGTGATTGCTTTTTCAGGAGAAGCAAGACAAAAGTCCTGTCCGTTTGAGAGAGTGAGAGACCAACAGCAATGTACAAATGTGAATGCTTTATTTGGGAGTAGTACCAGTTTGGATTATACTTTAAGAAATTTTGCTGAAATGCAGTAAGTAACTGTCAGCTACAGGGCTTGCACAGTGGAAATTCAGATTACACCCAATTGTCCCAGTTCTTTGTGTGTGCAATATACTTATAAATTTTAAAAGATGTTGCATAATCTTTAGGATTTGTTGCGGCTGCTTTTTTGTTATTCCTGTGGAGTGTTTGGTGATTTTTAGGTAATGTTAGTAAGAAAATTTTGTGGTTTTGAGAAATGTAATGATTAGAATTACTCAAATGACCTTGTTGGAATGCGTCTTTTAACCAAGAGGCAGAAGATGATGCTTTTTAGACGCAGTTTCATTAAAGTAACATAACATTTTGACTTCCAGGAAAGGTAAAGTAAACTGATTTTGGTGGTTTGATTGCAATTGTGTTAGGGTTTTGAATACTGATACTTTGAAAATGCTTTGGTACATTTACCAATCGCTGCACTTGTTAAAAAATTCTCAGATCTACAAATAATATGCCAGATAGTGCCTAGTGTTTTTCTCCTTCTGTTTGTAAAGGCTTTAATTGCTTTACATCCACAAAAAGTACTTTATGGTGTGAAGGGGGTGGGGGTACTGAAAGCTGATGCATCAAGTACACAATGTGAATTTTTTGGGGGTAGAATGTTCATCGGGTGTCTGCATGAGACTATAAAATATTTACAGTAAATTTCCATTTCAGAAAGTGGGTGTTTTATTGGGGCAGTAGTCCGTTAATCACTTTTGCTTGGAATGCTTTTCACATTGCTGTTCTAGATGGTGATGAAACAGTGACAGATGCAGTATTGCAGTTTACATCTCTGCATTATGGAGATGTACAAATTAGAAAGATCACATCAGGCAGCACACTTCTGCTGAATTAGGACAGGATTATTTGGACACAAGGGCAGTGAAAATGCATTGCAAAGCTGGCTGTTAGGGGGCTGAATTTGGTAAAGGGCCAAAAGGAAATGGGACTTCACTGTTCATAGGCATATACTAGGTTTAAGACCACCAGGGCCTTTATAAGCCTAGCCGCACAACCCAACCCATTTGTGTATCTGTGCAACATGGGTATCTGTCTGGAGGGGTATATTACACTGTTGCTAAAGGTTTAGTGGGGGGTATGTTAGTTTGGGAATATTTACTGTTGGCCTCTTGAGTGTCAGACATAGACCGTGGTGAAGTTTTAATTTCCCATGTAGTAGTCAGGGTTACATTGAGTAGGGTAATGACTGACTCTGCTTCACATGGTTGGTGTCGCTAGTTTGTCTCAAACACACATAACAAGAAGGCTTGGGGTTTTGTTTAGGTGCTTTAATACATAGATTAGGATGGATAACAGCATCATAAAATTTGAACAAATTAGTTAATGGACAGACTTTATATACATACATGTTTACATCTCAACAGCTAACTACAAAATGGCAGTCAGGCTCACATGTGCTTGGTATTTATACACTTGTGCAAGTCCTTGGATAGCTTTTTAAAGGTATATATACACATACACATGCACATTGATCTACATCCTCCCTCTTAAAAAGATTGCCTTTTATACAAAACAGTATGGGTTAGGCATGCATCACTATATACATTTAGAAACAAAACACAATGTTCATGTCCAAGTTGCTTCATATTTGCTACAGGGTTTAGAGATCCAACCATATCTCGTAACATAACATTTGGGACCAAATTTAGCAACAGGGACAGTCTGTGGTGCACAACTCTTATCAGCAACTTCTGGATTTATCACAGGAACGGGCATGTCCTCCGGAACACCAGACAACTTACTCTTGAGTTGCTCCTTCCGAGTCTATAATGTACGATCTCTGGTCTGGACCAGTATTCTTCATGACGCCAGTCTGATCATAACCTTTGGACATTTGCATCCTTATCATTTCTCCCTCTCTTAATGGATTGAACAGATGTTCATCGTGTTTCACTGTTGCAGTCATTACACTTGGGTTATCCTGCTGGCTGGTGACCTGCAGTCAGCCCGAGTTCCAAAGTCTTGGTCCGGCGTTGGTTGCTGTCGCTTCTTCCCTGACGTCAGTGCGCCAGGGGTATAAAAGTTGCAACTGGCGCCGTTTTCTTTCGTCTTTCTTGCCGCTCTGTTTCCGAAGCAAAAGCATTTTGCAAATGCCGGTCGGCCGACACCTGAGATTTTCAAAATTGAGTTTCAGAACCGAAGTCTTCAGTAAAGCTAAGTACCCCGTTGGGGAAACTTTTTCTTGCTCCAGACCGATGTCGGTAAAAGTTAATAATAGTATTTGTTGTGGGAAGCAAATACTTCATAAGGACTTTCACTCTTACTGTATTCCTTGCCTAGGCCCTGACCACGATGTTACTAGTTGTTGGTTTTGTGCTAGATTCAATAAACTCACTATTAAATGTCTGTTTGATTTTGCTTTACATTATTTTGGCCGAAGGTTTAATTATATAATGCCATCGGAACAACCGTTTACCGGAATTTACAAAAAATGCAAAGACAAAGCAAAAGACAGGCATCCGAGGTCCAAAACTGGCGACGAAGCCTCTTTTAGGCCAGTCGCCGGTTCTCAGTGAGGTGCTTTCGCAGCCCCTGACACCCTCTACCTCAGAGCCACAGGCCATAACAGACAGCCACGTGGAGACACCACCAAGGCCTGTGGAAACTCAAGGTATTGGGCCTACGGAAACTATACTCTCAGAATGGGTCCAGAGCCTCTGAGCAGGCATCGGCTTCTGAGGATGTTTTCAGACCTTCACAGCTTACAATTAAGGCTACTACAGCAGCAAAGGCAAAGTCAAAAACACCGTTAAAGACAAGGAGACAAGTACAGCATTCTCCAGAACAGTCATCCAGGCCAAAGAAACAGATGCTTAAAATGGCCGAAGACCTTATTACTTTAATCAGGGGTTCCCTTCCCCCTCCTGGTAAAAGGCCTAGGCAAGACACTGATTATGATTCCTCTGATCAGGTTTACATTTCCTCTGATTCCTCTTCTGATCATGGATAATCTCTCCCTCCCTATGAGGACTCTGAGGCAGAAGAGTCCATACCTTCAGCCTCACCGCCTGAGGATTATTCTTTTGGGGAAACTGCACACCATGAGGGAGCATTTCCATTGGGAGAGCCAGGATTATTCAGAATCCAAGAAAAGGCTCAGAGATTTTCTTTTATTGCCTCAGCACAGGCCCCTGGCTATTCCCCCTGTGCTTGATAGTGTAGATTATGTTTTTTCTGAATCCAGTCCGTCTCCTGATTCTTTACCCCCTGCACCAGTCAAGCCAGACAGGTACTACAGGGTCCCTGACTCTCATAAATGTCTTTACAAAAACCCTGCTGCAGACCCAGAAACAGTTTCTCAAGGTCCTAAAGGGGTTAAGGCTTCCACTGCCAAAAATCCTGTCCCCAAAGATAGGGATTCCAGAGCTCTGGCCAGGTGGGGGAAAACGTTTACACTTCTGCTACTTTAGCTGTAAGAGCTTTAAACTGTCAGTTTCACATGCTTAAATATAAACAGTACCTCATGTCATTGTTAAAACAGAAAATGGTTTCAAATACAGAAAGTCCTGACAGTAAGGAAATGCAGGATTTATTGCATGCAGTTGAACAAGTGGGAAAGCATACTCTGCAATGTGGTTTTGATTCATTAGAGGCTTCTTGTAGAGCCGCAGTTACAGGCTCTGTTATTCGTAGACATGCTTGGTGTTGCGGTAGCGTTGTCGCCTCACAGTAAGACGCTGACCGGTTCGACTCACAGCTAGAGCGTCATCTGCGTGGAGACTTGCGTGAATGGGCGTACCTTCGTTGAAGGTTGTCAGTTAGGTCTGGCAACTCAGCACGTAAAAATCAACTGCCAATCATTAGCAGACCGGAGTTCTGCTGTGGCGACCCATAACCGGGAAAAGCCGAAAGACGCAACATGCTTGGTTGAAAGAACAAAGATTACATGACCATGTTAAAGTAACATTATTGGATGCTCCATTACAGCATGATACTTTGTTTGGTGTTAAGGCAGAAGAGGTGTTAAAGAAAATGGAGGATAAAGCAAAGTCAATGCAGACAGTGAAATATTTCTTACAGGTTCAACCACCTATATTTAGCAGAAACTGGCCGTCAAAAAATTGGTCCTTTCCAGTGTCAGACAGGCCATAAAGAGGCAGATCTCAGCCCCAAGGCTCCTACAGACCTAAGCAGTGGGGTGCTTCAGCCCCCAAAGGAGGGGAAGACAAATCACAACCTTATAGGAAACAGTCACAATGACTTCCCTCTGAAAATGCCAAACACTTATCCGTTGACAGCTCCCCTAGGGGGAACGCTAGCACTTTTCTCAAAAAATTGGCACATGATCACCCAAGACCAATGGGTGCTGAGCATTGTTTCTCAGGGTTACAGGTTCCGCTTCCACACGCTTCCAAAACCCAAAGGTATGCCAGACCTGCCACAAAATCAATGGGCAGAGGCACAAAAACAGTTTGCTGCTCTTATGGACATGAGAGCTATTCAAGAAGTTCCACAGCGAGAGCAGGGACAAGGATTTTACTCAAGACTTTTCTTAGGACCCAGAAAGGGCAAAGCCTTGAGACCAATACTGGACCTGTCAATCCTAAATACTTTCCTGGATGTTCCAAAATTCAAAATGTTAACACTACAACAACTTCTGCCCATGCTGGGCAAGGAGGCTTGGCTAGTTACCTTGGACCTCAAAGAGGCATACCTGCATGTACCAATTGGACAATCTTGCAGTAGATACCTCAGATTCATAGCAGGCTCAATGCATTACCAATTCTCTGCACTGCCCTTTGGCTTATCTACTGCGCCCATGGTCTTCACAAAAATGCCTGGCACCAGTAATTGCATTTTGCAGACAAAAAGGAATTCAAATATATCCCTACTTGGACGACTGCCTTATTCAAGCAGAGAGCAAGGACATTCTTCTAAAGCACCTGGAATTTGTAAAAAGATTGCTAATTTGCCTAGGGTACACAGTAAACGAAATGAAATCAAAACTAGTTCCCTCTCGAGATAATATTCTTGGGTGCAAGCTTGAATACAACTGCCCAGATGGCTTATTTCACACCAGACAAACAAAGGCAACTGACTCATTACTTTCAAGTGATGCCAACAAAAGCCCATCTCCCTGCAAGAAAAATTCTGCAGGCCCTGCATTTCATGGCATCCTGCATTCTACTAATTCCATATGCAAAACTGCATATGAGGAAACTACAGTGGTATCTAAAAAGTGTTTGGACTAAGCATTGTCACAGCCTGGAGACAGTCATAACTTTAATTCCCTGCCTACAACAGGAGTTTCGATGGTGGTCCCAGGCCTGTCACCACAACAAGGGACAGCCTTTCACCTTACCCACAGCCATGCAACAATGGATGCATCGGATTATGCCTGGGGAGCACATATGGCAGGAAAGTTTATTCGGGGCACGTGGCCCACGGAACAAATACATCTTCATATCAATCAAAAAGAGATGTTAGCTGTACAGAATGCCCTGACAGCCTTCAAGGACCTAATACATCCAGGACAACTATTAATGAAGACAGACAATACCACAGTTATGTTGTACATAAACAAGCAAGGGGGCACACATTCCTACCCCCTATGCAGACAAGCCATGACTTTGTGGAACGCAGCACTGACTTATCAAGTCCATCTGCAAGCGCAATTCCTGCCAGGAACAAAAAATACACTGGCAGACGAACTAAGCAAAAATCTCATGGATCCTCATGAATGGAAGCTAAATCCACAAGTGTTCAGCATAACAAGGAAATGGGGACACCCAGACATAGATCTTTTTGCCTCCCCTCACAATTACCAAACACAGAAATTTTGCACAAGAACTTATTACTCTCAAGCATGGAAAGTGGATGCTCTATCATTCAGCTGGAAAGGACGGACAGTCTATGCCTTCCCTCCGATGCCTCTTCTCACCAAGGTGCTACTAAAAGTCAGACAAGAAAGGCCAAAAATGATCCTGATTGTTCCAGACTGGCCATGCCAGCACTGGTGCCCAATCCTAAAGAGTTTGTCCGAAGGCCCACCTTGGCCTCTACCTCAAACACCTCCCCTCCTGACTCAACAAAACAATCAGATTCTGCACAGTCAACTCAGAACCTTAAACCTGGCAGCATGGCAGATTATGTTGCCACTCAGACTGCACCTCTCTCTAAAGCCGTTATGGATGTTATTTTAGAAGCCAGGAGGCCCAGCACTAGGAAATCTTATGCAGAAAAATGGAAGAGATTCTGTGCTTGGAACCAGGCACAAGGGCTCGAACCACTTGTCCCTAATGTAACTCAGATTTTGCAATACCTAACTGAGATGTTGGACAAAGGCCTATCTTTCTCATCTATTAAAATCCATGCCTCTGCCATTTCAGCTCATTACAATACGGATCCTCCTATTTTTTTCACATCCTCTACTATGACAGTACCTCAGAGGGGCATAAAAATATAAGACCCCCAAGGAGAGCACCAGTACCTACTTGGGACCTCAATTTTGTTTTAGAAAAACTCACACTGCCTCCTTTTGAACCAGCCAGCACAGCTGATCTAAAACTTCTGTCATTGAAAACTGCTCTGCTCCTAGCAATAACTTCAGCAAGAAGAGTCTCAGAGTTACAGGCATTGATGGCTGTGGAACCTTTCCTCATTTTTCATCAGGACAGGGTTTCTCTTAGGACAAACCCAACATTCATGCCAAAAGTGGTCTCCAAGGTGGCCTTAAACCAAACCATTCAATTACCTACTTTTTACTCAAATCCCCAGAATAAAGGGGAGAGACTTCTGCACGCTTTGGATATACACAGGCAGCTACGATTCTACTTGGACAAAACAAAAGCTTTCAGAAGAACTGAGCAACTGTTTGTAGCATAAGCTGCAGAATCACAAGGAAAGTCTGTTACAAAGCAGACAATCTCGAAATGGATAGGACGCTGCATCGCTTCTGTTATGCACAGCATAGCAAATCAGTACCTAAGGGCATTAGGCCTCATTCTACTAGAGCAGCAGCCACTTCAGCAGCCTTCCTCAGAGGAGTACCAACCAAAGGCATTTTAGAAGCTGCAACCTGGAGCTCAGTGCACACTTTCACCAAGCACTACCACTTACCTCTCTACTCTAAATCCAGAGCAGGCTTTGCCACTGCAGTTCTGCAGGGCTTGTTAGCCTCGCCAAATCCAATTTAGACCCACCCACCCAACCTCAGCTTTGGGATTCTACCCAAGTGTAATGACTGCAACAGTGAAACACGATGAACATAGTACAGTTGTGTACCTACCATAAATGTAGATGTTGGTGTATTCACTGTTGCAGTCCAGGTTACCCACCCACCATCCTTTGCTGGGACTTTTCTGTACTTCTCAACTCTATACCACCTATGTAGTGTATTTGCTTGTAGATGAAGGAAATGTTATTTATAGTAATATATGCATTTTTTTGGCATATTCTTTATCTTTTCAGCCTTCCTATCTGGGGCACCTGACATCTGGGGCAAGAAAAACTGAAGAAAATGGCGTCTGTTGCAACTTTTATACCCCTGGCGCACTGTCGGGGAAGAAGCGACAGCAACCGACTCCGGACCAAGACTTTGGAACTCAGGCAGATTGCTGGTCGCCTGCCAGCAGGATAACCCAAGTGTAATGACTGCAACAGTGAATACACTCTAACATCTACATTTATGGTAGGTACACAACTGTACTTTTGTTGGTCTTATCGTAGTAGGACTTCTGGGTTAAGCGCTTCGAAAAGATTGGCTTTCACTAACCTGTTCTTGACAAATGGAACTAGCAGTTGACTACTGATTGGTAATGTTGTTCTGGTTTGTCTCGACAGCCGTCTCTGAGCAGGTGAATCGAGATGTTTATCAAGAGGAGCATTTCTGAGATTCAAGATATTTAAGAAAACCTCACTATTGCCTCGTTTTGACTTCTCTAGTAATTGTTTTGCACTTTGAACTGACATTCTGCCAAACCATTTGAATGCGGGTACTCTGGACTACTTGTGACATGAGTAAGTCCCATTCTTCAGCAAATCTTTTGAACTGTTGGCTTGTAAACTGCATGCTATTGTCAAAAATAGCTCTTCATCTTAATAATGACAGTACTGGATGCTAGGTTAGGATGTAGGTCAATTTTGAGCCATTTGGAGTAAGTGTACTAACACCAAGTAATGTTGACCATTCCACTCTATTTTCTGTGGCTACTGTCAACCAAGGTAGTTCCGGAATCTGGTTAAGCTGAAGTGGTTCCTTCTGTTGATGTGGCTTAGTACTATTCACACTGAACAAGATGAAAGCGCTTTCTCAATGTCTTGTGACATAGAAGGCCCTGTATACCAGTTCTCTCACCCTTCTTTTGGTAGATTTGGTTCGTAGGTGACAATGATGCAAGATGTAATGTACTCTGGTTGCAGTGACTTTGGAATGTTTATTTTTGAACCTTTCATAATGATACCTTTGTCAGACAAAACCTCATCTCTGTATGGAAAATGAAGTTGCACTTCTTGAGATACATTAGAGTGCTTTGATGGCCATCCTTGATTGATAGTGGTTGAGCCTTTGTAAAACTGGATGTGTGGCTGTGTGATCTCTCAGCTCATCAAGACTCACTTCCATGACTTAAAAATCAAGGTTTTGATTTTTGTGCTGTTCTGTGGTTTTTCTGGCGATCTGGACAATGTATCAGCAAGATAAAGAAGTTTGCCTTTCTTTTTGGCAATCTCAGCGTCATATGTTGCAGTCTGCCTGGAGCCGAATGGTTAGTGGTCTGTTTCGATCTGGCTAGGTCTACCATAAACAATCCCGTAACTTCAAACCTGCAAACACAACTGCCAGAAAAGCTTTCTCAATCTGGGCATACTGCATCTCGGTTTGGTAAGAGTTCCCAACGCATAGGCAACAGGTTGGTACTCTGGTCTTGGTGCAGTCATTCTACAAAAGTTCAAAGCAGCACAGGAAAGTGGAACTGGTTTGTGAACATTATAGTATCTGAGTGTTGGTGGACTAGCAATTCTCTATTTCAGGATATCTGTTGATCTTTGGTGTTGCTCTAACCAAGACCAGGATACGTCTGTGTCGGCTATCCGAGGGGTGCTGAAATTTGGCTCAAGTTTGAAATGAACTTGCCTATGTAGTTGACCATACTAAGAAAACATTGCAGGACTTTAATATTGTCTGGAGCTGGCATCTCGAGAATTTTTTTTTGTTTAGAAGAGTCTTGGTCGTAGGCCTGTACAGATAAATAAGTGACCAACGTAAGCAACTTCTTGTAGCCTGAATTTGCATTTGTGTGGATTGAGCTTGAGATTCACTTGATGTGCCCTGTCTATAACGTTTCTGAGGTTTTTGACATGTTGAGCTTCATCATGGCCTCCTCTACTATGGTAGCACAAGGATACCCAGAAGAAATTTGCTGAAAGACTTCACTTGCAGAATTTATCCTAAATGCCATTTTCAGATATCTGTACCTGCCAAAAAGAGTATTGAAAGTAGTGAGCAACGAGGATTTTGTTAAGCTGAATTTGCCAAAATGAGCATTTTGTATTCTAAGACACGCAAAATAGTGGCATTTGGCATTAAGTCTAGGACTTCTTTGACTGTGCTCATTGGATGATGTCTTTCAAGTGCTTTGTTCAAATCTCGTGGGTCAATACATATTCTGATGTCTGAACTTTTCTTATGAGCTACCACCATGGACAATACCCATTCAGTTGGTGTTTCTGCTGGACAAATTGCACCTTGTTGCACCATTTTATCTAGCATTTTATCTAGCTCAGCTTTGGCTTTGACTCTGCCCTGCATGGCCAGTGGAAATTTTTGTGCTGGCCTGATAACTGGGTCTAACTTCATGGAATATACAACTGGAAGTTTGCCTAATTTGTCTTGGAAGAGATCAGCATAGGTAGACAAAATATAATGGGCAAAATTAGAGTAGTGGTCTTTCAAGCTGACATAGTGGACTTACTTATTAAATGAAAGCAGTCCCATTTTCAAAGTGTATATGAGCCCTGCTAATGATGACTGGATGTGCTTGTTGACCACGTAATAAACGTTGTAGCTTCTTCCAGTAGAGTAACATGAAAGCACTACTGAGGCTTCAGTTTGGATTTCTTCACGTCCATAAGTAACAACCTTCGCACACCTTGCCAAATCAAGCCTTTCACCTTTACACACACTAGCAAATGTTTCTGCTGACATAACGTTGCACTTGGAACCTGTGTCAACTTTGAGATCTGTGGGTTTGCCATTTATCCGACCAGTACAAAATATTTCATTTTTGGCCCTTTAAATCTACTGCATTGACCGTTTCATGAAGCACTGACACACCATCAACATAGGGTGGCCTGCGACCCTCCTCCCATTGCCTTCTAGTTGATCAACTAATTTTTTAAAATGTTCCCATTTAATAAAAGCATGTGGGCCTGTTGATTTTACAAAATCTTTTGAAGTGATTCCATTTATTGCATTTGTGGCATGGTTGATAAAAAACGAAACATTTCTCCCTTTTAGATTCATGGCTTCCACCACGATTACGACATGTGGCAATGAAACCTAGGTTGGGGCCCATGCTTTGAGTTTGCTGACGCACTTGTATGCTTCACTGAGACTGTGTGCAAGTTTTAGAGTTTTCCTTAAAACTTGCTAGAAAGCTCTGGGGTTTACCAGGGAGTGCTGCAGGGACTGCAGTTGCTGCTGTGTGTTTGGGGCTGTTTCTTTTAACTACGTGTGCCTTACTGTCAACATGAGCTTCATCACTGTGCCTTCTAGAGCAGTTCTCATTTGTAAGCATATTTGTGTGCTTTTCTGCAAGATTGTATATCTGACAAATCTCAATGGCCTTATTCAAAGTAAAATCACTCTCACAAAGCAAGATCTTGCTCATAGCATCATATTTAATGCCACACACAAGTCTGTCTTTTATCAACTCATCCCTTAAATCACCAAATCTTGCACATTCTAGCTTTATTTCTCAGGTCAGTTATACATGCTGCAAAAGTTTCACCAGGCTTTTGATCCCCTGTGTAAAATAAGTGCCTTTCCATTGTAACATTTGTCTGGGGGTTACACATTTCTCTAAATTTATGTTTTAAGCACTCTGGATCCTCCATTCACTCGGCCAGTACAACAATGACAGTTTTCCCCTTCTCCAGTATAGATGGTGTAGATCAGAGTGTGCCTGTATACCTTTAAGAAGCATTTGCAGATGTAAGCACATGCATGTAAATAGTGAGCACTTCCAGGCAGTAGTGCCATTTTGATAGAATAGCTAGAGTGTTAACATGTATGAGTGTGGTAGTCAGTTTGTTTATAAGATGTCCTTCAAGAATGCAACTGCAGTCATAACATATGGGTTGTCCTGCCTCAGGCAGCCCTCGGTCGGCCGGATTCCAAAGTCTGGGTCTGACGTCGGCTGATGTCGCATTTCTCTCCGACGTCAGTGCGGCTGGAGTATATAAGCATCAGCTGACGCCATTTTCTTCAGTCTTTCTTGCCGCGCGGTGCCCGAAGCAGAAGTAGTTCGCAAGTGCCGGTCGGTCAGCTCCTGTATTCTTCGATCCGAAGTCATCAAAAAAGCTAAGTACCCCGTTGGGGACCTTTTCTTGCCTCAGCCGATGTCAGAAATTACTGAAAAAGTTAACAAATGTCTGTCTTGTGGTAAACAAATACCTCATAAAGATTTCCACTCTTACTGTCTTCCTTGCCTTGGCCCAGACCACGACGTCTCGGCCTGTGTCGCCTGTGCTCGCTTCAATAAGCGCACTCTCAGGCGGAGTTCGCTGAAGACTTTTTCGGCGATAAATTTGCTTATACTATGCCGTCGGAACTTCCGACATTGCAGACTCCTAAGAAACGAAAAGACCGGGACCGACATCCTCGGCCCGCGTCTTCCACTGACTCCATGCCAAAACCTACCGCGAGTGCTCCGGTTCCCCCTGAGATGGTTATTTCACCGCCCCGAACCGAAGACACCGCATTTCCGATACCTCCGATACCGGAGGCCACACCGACGCCAGTTATAGATTTTCCTCCGGATACTGAAACCGAGGAAATGCCCGAGACCATTGCTGTAGATAAGGTCACTCCTGCACGTGGAGCTGCTAGGCCTCCTATGGCCATGTCTATTAAGGCCTATACACGTGCTAAGGCAGCCAGCAAGACCAAGCACCTTTCTGTTAAAGCCTTACTTCCAGCCTACTCCTGAAACACAAATCATGACTATGGCCGCAGACTTAATTTCCATGATTAGAGGTTCACAGGCCCATCCTGAGAGAGGATCCCAGCCTCCTCCTGATAAGAGGCCCTGGGTTGAGCCCTCTGACCCTATCCCTTCAGATGAAAATTCTGGGGACTCTGTTCACTCCAATGGCCAGGAAGAGCTCTTCCAGACCTATGAGGACTCTGATGCAGAGGACTCCATCCCCTCGGCCTCCCCTCCTGAGGACATTTCTTTTGGGGAAGTTCTGCATACCATGAGGGAACATTTTAAGTGGCAAGGCCAGGAATATTCTGATTCCAGAAAGCGCCTTCGAACCTTCCTTAAAAAGCCCCAACACAGGCCCCTGGCTATACCTGTGCTTGATGTTTTGGATGACCTATACTCTGATTCCAGTGTTACCCCGGATACTCTTCCTCCTGCTCCAGCCAAGCCAGACAGATATTATAGGGTCCCAGAAACACATTCTCATTTCTTTAGGGCCCATGCTGTTGATTTAGAAACTATTTCTCAGGGACCTAAAGGGGTTTCAGCATCCACCTCCAAAAACCCTTTGCCTTCCAACAGGGAAGCTAGGTCATTAGAGAGATGGGGGAAAAAGGTCTACACCTCCACTACTTTATCTATGAGAGCTTTGAATTGCCTCTTTCATATGTTTCAATATCAGGATTACCTGTTAGATGATTTACAGAAAACATTGGCCTCTCCTGAACCTTTAGACAGGAAGTCTTTGCAGGAAGCTGTACATAATTCTCAGCAAGTCAGCAATCACTTTCTGCAGTGTGGATATGATGCACTGGAAGCTTCATGTAGGGCAGCTATGACAGGGGCGGTCATTCGTAGACATGCATGGTTAAAAGAACAACCTCTACCAGATCATGTTAAGGCAAAACTTCTTGATGCACCCTTGGAAAAGAACAAGCTTTTTGGTGCTAATGCTAAAGATGTGTTAAAGTCCATCGAGGAAAAAGCAAAATCAGTTCAGACGGTCAAAGATTTCCTCCAGGTTCAGCCACCCACATTCAGCAGGAACTGGCCTTCTAAAAACTGGTCCTTTCCTAATCCTGAAAGATTTGAAAGGGGTAAAAACAGGCGTGGCCAAGGAAGAGGGCAATACAGAGGTTCTTACAGGGGACGGCAATGGCAACCAGCAAACCAAAGAAGTGACACAGGGGTCTCCCCTGCCCCACAGGGACAATCTCAATGACTTTCCTCTACTTCCGCTGACCAAGGAGCAAAAAAAATGTTATAGAAGATGTGTACTCAGAGTCTAGTATTTCTCCAGACTCCCTTCCTCCGGCTCCTGTCAAACCAGACAGGTACGACAGGGTCCCGGACACACATCTATTCCTTTACAAGGGCCACTCGGCTGACCTAGAAACTATTTCCCAGGGGCCTAAAGGGGTTGCAACCACCACTACTAGGAACCCACTTCCTTCTGAAAGGGAATCCAGGGCCTTAGAGAGATGGGGTAAAAAAGTGTACACTTCTTCCACTCTTTCTATGAGAGCATTGAATTGTCAATTCCATATGATACAGTATCAAGAATATCTGTTAGATGAATTGCATAAAAACTAACCTCACCTGAACCCCTAGATCGCAAGGCGCTTCAGGATCTGGTGCATAACTCCCAACAGGTTAGCAACCATTTCTTACAGTGCGGTTATGATGCATTGGAAGCTTCATGTAGGTCAGCAATGACAGGTGCAGTCATACGTAGGCATGCTTGGCTGAAGGAACAAACACTGCCAGATCATGTTAAAGCAAAGCTTCTGGATGCACCACTGGAAAAACAAAAGTTATTTAGTTCCACGGCTCAAGAGGTCTTAAAGAAATTTGAGGAAAAGGCTAAATCAGTATAGACAGTCAAAGATTTTCTCCAGGTCCAACCACCAAGATTCAGCAGAAATTTGCCTTCTAAGAATTGGTCCTTTCCAGACGCAGACAGATTTCAAAGGGGCAAAAACAGGCGTGCCAGAGGTAGAGGGCAAACTAGAGGCTCCTACAGAGGACGTCAATGGCAACCTCCTAACCAGAGAGGTAGTACAGGACCTACATCTGCTGCACAAGGACAAACACAATGACTTGACATTGACTCCGCCAACCAGGGCTCAGTTGGAAGCACCTTTGGGCGGAAAGCTATCTTTATTCTCAGAAAATTGGCACAGTATTACAAGGGGCAAATGGACACTGCAAATAATAGACAAAGGATACAGATTCCATTTTCATACATGACCAAAAAGACAAGGCATGCCAAACCTGCCACCGAATCAAAGGGCAGAGGCTTTCAAGCAAATCTCCAACCTACTGCAAATGAAAGCTATAGAAAAGGTTCCTCTCACAGAACAAGGCCAAGGATTTTATTCCAGACTATTCCTTGTCCCAAGAAAAGAAAAGCAATGGAGGCCTATTCTGGACTTGTCCGCACTGAATACTCATCTCATTGTGCCAAAATTCAAAATGCTGACCCTACAGCAACTCATTCCCATGCTGGGCAAGGGGTCCTGGCTGGTAACTCTAGACCTCAAGGAGGCATACCTGCATGTCCCTATCAGACAAAGTTGCAGAAGACACCTCAGATTTCTTGCAGGTTCAGAGCATTATCAATTCTCAGCATTGCCCTTTGGCTTATCTACTGCGCCCAGAGTATTCACAAAATGCCTGGCATCAGTAATTGCACACTGCAGACTTCAGGGGATTCAAATATACCCATACCTGGACGACTGCCTTATACAAGCGGACAGCCAACAAACATTGGTAAAACACTTGAATTATGCCATCCGCCTTCTTCAGGCCTTGGGATACATAGTCAACATTCAGAAATCAAGACTTGTTCCATCCCAAAGAATAATTTTTCTGGGTGCAAAACTAGATACAACCACCCAAATGGCTTTTCTCACAGAAGAAAAACAAGAGCAACTACCGGATTGTTTCAGAAATCTGACAAAACAAACCCAGCTGACTGCAAGGAAAATCCTGCAGGCCCTGGGTTTCATGGCATCTTGCATTCTTCTGGTTCCACAAGCAAGGCTGCATATGAGGAAACTACAATGGTACCTAAGGAGTCTATGGTCTCAACACAGTCACAGCCTAGAAGCTTTGATCCCCCTCATTCCATGCCTTCAAAAGGAATTTCTGTGGTGGGCTCAAGCAAGCCAGTCAAACATGGATCTGCCTTTCAGCAAACCAAATATCAGCCAAACCATTACAACGGACGCCTCAGACCATGGATGGGGAGCGCACATGGAGGGCAGATGCATTCAAGGACAATGGACACAAAAAGAATTGCGCCTGCACATAAACCAAAAGGAAATGCTGGCAGTGATACATTCTATTGAGGCCTTCGAACACTTCCTGCATCAAGGCCACCTGCTAATAAGGACAGACAATACCATAGTTATGTGGTACATAAACAAGCAAGGAGGTACCCATTCTTACCCTCTTTGCAGGCTGGCAATGAATCTTGGGGAACTTTCCCTAAAACTCAATATAGAGCTGCAATCCCAGTTTGTACCAGGAAAAGACAATGTACTGGCGGACAGCCTAAGCAGAAATATCATGGATCCGCACGAATGGATGCTGCACCCAGACACCTTCCTTCAGATAACACAGTCATGGGGGAGGCCGGACATAGATCTTTTTGCCTCGCACCACAACCATCAACTGAAGAAATTCTGCACAAGGACATACCATCCACAAGCATGGAAAGTGGACGCCCTATCTTTCAGCTGGAATACTCTAACAGTATATGCATTCCCACCTCTTCCATTAATGACCAAGGTCTTACTGAAGATCAGGACAGAACAGCCAAAAGTGATTCTGATATCCCCGGACTGGCCAAGACAACACTGGTACCCACTGTTACGGAACATGTCACGCTCGAAACCTTGGCCTCTACCACAATGGCCACTTCTTCTGACACAGCACAATTACAAAACTCTGCACTCCAGCCTAAAAACCTTGCAGCTGACAGCCTGGAAAATACCTTGACTCCTCGCCAGGATAAACTATCCAAGAGAGTAAAGGATATCATCATGGAAGCTCGGCGGCCTTCCACAAGAAAGGCATATTCAGCAAAATGGAAAAGATTTCGCACTTGGAACACCACTAAGGGCCAAGATCCGACAGTGATGAGCATTCCACATATCCTGGAATACTTGGCAGAAATGCTCCATAATGGCCTTTCTTACTCCTCCATAAAAATTAATGCTTCAGCAATTTCAGCAGAGTACAACACTGATCCACCAGTATTTTCTCATCCTCTGCTAAGGCAGTTTCTAAGAGGGATAAAAAACATCAACCCTCCAAGGAAACCACCAGTGCCTACATGGGACCTTAACTTCATGTTGGAAAAATTAACTCTACCTCCCTTTGAACCAGCAGCATCTTAAGAACTACAGTTCCTGTCTTGGAAGACTGCCTTCCTTCTGGCCATAACCTCGGCAAGAAGAGTATCTGAGTTGCAGGCCCTCATGGCAGTACAACCATTTCTTATTTTTCATCAGGACAGAGTCTAATTGAGAACCAATCCTTCATTCATGCCAAAGGTGGTATCCAGGGTCTCACTGAACCAAGCTATTCACCTGCCTACCTTCTTTCCAAATCCACAAAACAAAGGAGAGAAACTTCTGCATACCCTGGACATTCACAGACAGTTGCGCTACTACTTGGACAGAACTAAGACTTACAGAAAAACTGACCAGCTCTTTGTAGCATATGCTGCTGGTGTACAAGGAAAAGCAATTTCCAAACAGACAATTTCAAAATGGATAGGGAATTGCATTAGATTCTGTTACTCTTTTCATGGCAAAACTGTGCCAGCCAACATTAGACCTCATTCCACCAGAGCCACAGCCACCTCCACAGCCTTCTTAAGAGGGGTGGCTACAAAGGACATTTTAGAAGCTGCTACATGGAGCTCCGTGCATACATTTTCCAAGCATTACAACTTACCTTTATATTCCAGATCCAGAGCAGGTTTTGCTACTGCAGTCCTGCAGGGCATTTTAGCTACACCATCCTTTTCTTAGGTCCTACCACCCCCAGCTTGGCTATGGTATTCTACCCATATGCAAGGACTGCAGATGCATCCTTGAAGGACATAGTACAGTTTTGTACCTACCATAAATGTAGATGTCCGATAGGTATGCATCTGCAGTCAGGTTTTCCCTCCCTCCTACCCCTCTGTGGTATTCCTTGGGTACTTATCCCTCATTCTAGCTAGCTGGGGTTATCTATTATGGTGTATTTGTTTTATATTGCTGTGCATGTTTGGAATTTTTGCATCTCTCCAAATTTAGCCTTCCTTAGAGGGCACCTGGCATCTGGGGCAAGAAAAACTGAGGAAGATGGCGTCGGCTGATGCTTTTATACCCCAGGCGCTCTGACGTCGGGGAAGGGGCGACATCAGCCAACGCCGGACCCAGACATTGGAATCCAGCCGACCGAAGGGCTGCCTGAGGCAGGACAACCCATATGTAAGGACTGCAGATGCATACCTATCGGACATCTACATTTATGGTAGGTACAAAACTGTACTTTTCTTACTTTGAGCGTTTTTTGCTGTGTACAGTATATTCGCAAAGTATAGTCATTTCTAAGTATTTCTTACAATGACAAGATGAGGGTTTACAAAGTACAGTGATGTCCGTGTTCTTGTGCTACAAAGACTTATTTGGCAAAGTGCAGTTATTTCAAGGAGTTTGTGCTGCTGGGTATAATTACAAGTACTGGCATAAAGTTATAGCGTGTGTGTGATACATACATATATATATATATATATATATATATGTGTGTGTGTGTATGTGTCTATATTATATATATATATATATATATATATTTGTGCATGTTCATACATAATTTCAAGCACCTTCACTACTGTGTGTTATGGCAGACGCATTTTGCAGACCCAGTCTGCTTGTTTTTGATCATAATATAGCAGAGAATTGGAGAGTATTTGAGCAGGAATACATTATTTTCATACAAGCAGCTTTTTCTGACAAAGATGCATGTACAAGGGCATTCATTTTCCTTAACTTGGGTGGGCCAGAGGCTATTAAAAGTGTAAGTTCATCTGTATCTGCACCAAAAGTATATGCAGGAGAGGGGGGAAACTGCCATATTGTGGTACTGGCTAAATCCAGGGAGGACCTAGAGTGCTTAAAGCCTAAATTTAGAGAAATGTGCAACCCCCCAGACAGATGTTACATTAGAGAGGCACTTATTTTATACAGGAGAGCAAAGGCCAGGTGAAACTTTTGCAGCTAATATCACTGATATAAGAAATAAGGCCAAAATGTGCAGATGTGGTGTCTTGAAAGAGGAGTTGATAAAGGACAGGCTTGTGTGTGGTGGTAATAGTGCTGCAGTGAGAAAGATTTTGCTTTGTGACAGTGATTTAAGCAAAGCCATACATATTTGTCAAATCTATGAGCTCCCAGAAAGACACTCAAATATGTTTGCAAGTGATAAGAGCATGGTTTCAGCAGCGTGTAGAGCAAGTGTCGACAGTAGTGCAACACGTGGCAAGCATAAACGGGCCTAAGCACATGGCAGCAGCAACCTCTGTGGGTCTAGCAGGAAAACCCAGTAGCTTTCTAGCAAGTTCCAAGACTAGCTTAGTGAGAAGAGCATGCTCAGGACTTGGATTTTGCTGACTCACCCTTGTAAAGTCTTATTATTAACTGTCATAATTGAGGTCATGAGTGTAAAAGAGAGAAGTGCTTAGCATTTGGTCAGCAATGCCACAAGTGTTTAAAAAAAAAAAAAAAAAAAGTGGAACCATTTTCACAAGTTTTGTAAATGAAGCAAGCAAACCTCATTCATTTATTAAGAAAGGTCACTGAAAAAAGCAAGTTGATAATGTAGAGAGCTGCAACCCTACTTTCTATGTAGATGGTGTATCAGTGGTTGGTGAATAGGTTAATGTAGTAAATCTATTGACACAGAATGAAGTATTTTGTACTGTCCAGATCAATGGTAAACCCACAGAGCTCAGTGTAATGTAATGTCAGCAGAAACATTTGCTAAAGTGTGGCCTGGTGAGCAACTTAATTTGGCCAGTTTTGCGAAGCTTGTTGCTAATGGAGTTTAAGAGATTCAAACTAAAGGCGCAGTAGTGCTTTCATGCTATTCAGCTGGGAAGAGTTAAAGCTTGCAATTTTATGTAGTCTTATGACCTGTGCAGTCATTATTGGGTCACAGAGAGAGTTTGAGAATGACACGGCTTTCTTTTACCAAAGATGTACATCATGTAAGCACATGTCCCAGTTCCAGCTTCAGTGATACTATGTTCTCATAGTATGCTGATGTTTTTGACAACAAGCTAGGCAAACTTCAGTTGTGTACTCCATGAAAGTAGACCCAGAGGTCAGTCCAGTGGTCAGACCAGCAAGAAGAGTTCCAATAGTTATGCAGGACAAAGTCAAGGTCCAGTTAAACAGAATGGTGCAGCAAGGTGTGATTTGTCCAGTCACAGAATCAACTGAGTGGGTGTCTTCCATGGTAGCTGGTTATAAGAAAAATTCAGATGAAATCAGAATATGCATTGACAAATAGCTCAACATCCTATGCATACATTCAAGGAGATTGCCGCCCTTATGCCAGATGCCACTGTTTTTTCTGCCTTAGATGCAGAGTTCATTTTGGCAAGTGATACTTGATCGCAAATCTTCACTACTGACTACATTCAGTACCTATTTGGTAGATGCAGATTCCACAGGATGCTTTTTGGAATATATTCCGCCAGTGAAGTATATCAGCGTGCAATGGAGCAGATTTTTTCAGGCTACCTGTGTGCTATAATAGTTGATGATTTACTGGTTGAAGGTATTGGTGAAGCAGAGCATGATTGAAACCTCAGGAAAGCTCTGGACAGAACATGGGAAGTGAATTTAAAGCTGAATCCTCTGAAGTGCAAATTCAGACTACCAGAAGTTACATGCATGTCATTTATTTACCAGTACAGGCTTGCGACCAGATCCTTCTAAACAAGCAGCCAATGTCCAAGTCCTACAGCATTTTCTTGGAATGGCTAACAATTTGGGCATATTTATCCCTGACTTTAGTTAGTTTTCAGTGCCTTTAAGAGAGCTGACACGCAAAAATGTTGCCCAGTCATGGTTAGAACACCACCAAAGAATATTTGATAACCTCAAACAGCAAATAACCTGCCTACATTAAGATCTCCACAAACCAGTAATTTTTATCTGTGATGCTTCAAAGTTCTGTCTTGGTGTAGTTATTCTTCAGGAGGGCAGACCTGTTGCCTATGCATCTAGAACTCTTACCAAACTGCGATGTGGTAGGCTCAAATTGAGAAGGAACTTTTGCCAATTGTGTTTGTATGTTCAAAGTTCTGTGATTATATTTTTGGCCGAGCTTTCCAGATAGAAACTGACCATCAACCTCTAGTCACTATTTTAAAGAAGCCTATGCATTCAGCTCCAGGAAGACTACAAAGAATTATGCCGAAATTGCAAAAGTATAATTTCAAAATGGTCTATACAAAAGGTAAACTTTATCTGGCTGATGCCTTATCCAGACCGCCAAGACGTACCACTGGATAGCTTGATACAAAGAAGTTTGACTTTGTCATGGAAGTGTGTAATTTTTCTACCACGAGACTTTGAGCTAAGAAATCATACAAAAACTGATCCAATTCTGCAAAAGCTCAACCACTTCAGTGTAAGATGGCTGCCAAAGAATCCTTAGTACCGCAAGAAGTACAGCCTTACTTTCCATACAGAGATGAGATGCTGATGGAAGATAGTATCATTTTTCAAAGGTCACAAAGTTATTGTTCTTTCTTTCTTACAGCGTTAATACATTCAAATTTTGCATCGTGGCCACCCAAGTTCTGATACCACCAAAAGAAGGGCGACGGAACTAGTAATGTTATGTGGTCCAATCTCGCCTACATTCTTACTCACGGGTTCGGAGCCGAACATCGGCTCCGACTCTGCCAACTTATTTTTCTAGCACGAAGTCTCTAATTGGCCGGGCTAACCTGGTATCCCATGTTGCACCGCTCCATAGCCCCAGATCTCGTTTGCTGCTCGTGTAGCTAGGACGTGGTCTCGCTTGGCTGTGGCTAAGTAGCTTTAAAACTTTTTTCTCACTGAATATTGTGTTTTTTTTTCCCTCACAAAAGCTATTTTAATAGCCAGTTGCTCTTGTTTAGCATGTGTTTTGGTGCGAGTGATTTGTTTTGTGGTATCCCTCTGATGTCCTTAAAGAATGCAACTGCAGTCCTATGGGTTGTCCTGCCTCAGGCAGCCCTTCGGTCGGCCGGATTCCAAAGTCTGGGTCCGGCGTCGGCTGATGTCGCCTCCTCCCCGTCAGAGCGGCTGGGGTATAAAAGCATCAGCCGACGCCATCTTCTCCAGTCTTTCTTGCCACGCGGTGCCTGAAGCAGAAGCAGTTCGCAAGTGCCGGTCGGCCAGCTCCTGTGTTTTCAGATACCGAAGTCATCAAAAAGCTAAGTACCCCATTGGGGAACCTTTTCTTGCCTCAGCCGATGTCAGATAAAACTGCAAAAGTTAATAATTGTTTGTCTTGTGGTAAACAAATACCTCATAAAGACTTCTATTCTTACTGCCTTCCTTGCCTCGGCCCAGACCACGACGTCTCGGCATGTGCTGCCTGTGCTCGCTTCAATAAGCGCACACTCAGGCACCGGGCAGAATTTGCTGTAGACTTTTTTGGGGAAAATTTCTCTTATACCATGCCGTTGGAAATACCGACAGCACATATTTCCAAAAAAACGGAAGGACCGGGACCGACATTCTCGGCCCGCGACTTCCACCGACACCACCCCAAAGCCTACCGCGAGTGCATCGGTCCCTTCGGAGGCGGTAATTCAACCGCTCCAGGCCGACGACTCCGCTTTACTGCGCACTTCGGTCCCGGAGGCTACCCCGGTGCCGGTTGTTTATTTTCCTCCTGAAACCGAAGCCCAAGATTTGCTTGACACCATACCGGTGGACAAAGTTACTCCAGCACGTGGGGCAGCTAGGCCTCCTGTGTCTATGTCCATCAAGGCCTACACACGTGCTAAGGCTGCCAGCCAGGCTAAGTCTCACCCTCCTAAATCTTTCTTACAGGGTTCCACTTCTGATAAACAGGTCATGACTTTAGCTGCAGATCTAATTTCTTTAATCAGGGGCTCTCGGGCTCATCCAGAAAGGGGTTCTCAGCCGCCTTCAGACAAAAGGCCTAGGGTTGAGCAGGCAGATACCCTTTCCTCAGATGAAGCCTCTGGTGAGTCAGACCATTCAAATTCCCAGGAAGAATTCTTCCCGGCCTACGAGGATTCTGATGCTGATGAATCCATTCCCTCTGCCTCTCCTCCTGAGGATATTTCTTTCGGGGAGATTCTCCACTCCATGAGAGAACATTTTCAGTGGCAGGGCCAGGATTTCTCCGACTCCAGGAAAAGGCTGCGTACTTTCCTTACGTTACCCCAGCACAGGCCTTTAGCTATACCACCAGTGTTAGATGTATTGGATGATGTGTACTCGGACTCGAGTACTTCTCCTGATTGTCTACCTCCTGCTCCTGTCAAGCCAGACAGATATTACAGGGTTCCTGAAACTCATAAACATCTCTTTAAGGCCCACTCTGTTGATCTAGAAACTATTTCTCAGGGGCCCAAAGGAGTGGCCACTTCCACGGCCAAAAATCCTTTGCCCGCAGACAGGGAATCTAGGTCTCTGGAGAGGTGGGGTAAAAACGTTTATACCTCAACCACCCTTGCCATGAGGGCACTTAACTGTCTTTCATATGTTTCAGTACCAGGATTTCTTCCTAGATGATTTGCCGAAAAAGTTAGCCTTTCCTGAGCCTTTAGAAAGAAAGGCCTTGCAGGATTTGGTTCATAATACTCAGCAGGTTAGCAATCATTTTCTTCAGTGTGGTTATGATGCATTGGAAGCTTCATGTAGGGCAGCTATGACAGGGGCTGTCATACGTAGACATGCTTGGTTTAAAGAACAGGCATTGCCAGATCATGTTGAAGTAAAGCTTCTAAATGCTCCTCTGGAAAAACACAAGCTATTTGGTGATAATGCACAGGGTGTGTTGAAATCAATAGAGGAAAAGGCTAAATCAGTACAAACAGTCAAAGATTTCCTCCAGGTTCAGCCACCAAGGTTCAGCAGGAATTGGCCTTCGAAAAATTGGTCCTTTCCAGACACAGACAAGTTCCAAAGGGGAAAAAACAGGCGTGCTCGAGGTTGAGGGCAATACCGAGGCTCCTACAGGGGCCGCCAATGGGAACCAGCTAATCAGAGAAGTGGTGCAAGGACTTCTACTGCTCCACAGGGACAATCACAATGACTTCACTTTGACACCACCGACAAAGGCTCAAAGAGAAGCACCTTTAGGCGGAAAATTATCTTTATTCTCAAAAAATTGGCACGTTTTAACAAAGGACAAATGGATTTTGGACATAATAGACAAAGGATGCAGGTTCCACTTTCATACCTTACCAACAAGGCAAGGCATGCCAAACCTGCCACAAAATCAAAGGGCAGAGGCACTCATACAGGCTTCAAAACTGCTACAAATCAAGGCAATAGAAAAAGTTCCTCCTCAGGAACAAGGCCAGGGATTCTACTCAAGACTGTTCCTTGTTCCAAGAAAA
This sequence comes from Protopterus annectens, assembly GCF_019279795.1. Classification (NCBI taxonomy): domain Eukaryota; kingdom Metazoa; phylum Chordata; order Ceratodontiformes; family Protopteridae; genus Protopterus; species Protopterus annectens. The sequence goes on from NC_056731.1 coordinate 189,655,747, forward strand.
GAAAAGCAATGGAGACCTATACTGGATTTGTCCGCTCTAAACACTTTCCTCATTGTGCCAAAATTCAAAATGCTGACTTTACAGCAACTTCTTCCCGTGCTGGGCAAGGGGTATTGGCTGGTTACTCTGGACCTCAAGGAGGCATACCTGCATGTCCCAATCAGACACAGCTGCAAAAGATACCTCAGATTTCTTGCAGCGTCAGAGCACTATCAATTCTCAGCATTGCCTTTTGGCTTATCTACTGTGCCCAGAGTATTCACGAAATGCCTGGCATCAGTAGTTGCACATTGCAGACTTCAGGGGATACAAATATACCCTTACCTGGACGATTGCCTTATACAAGCGGACAGCAAGCAAGCCTCGATAAGAAACTTGAACTATGTCATTCACTTACTACAGGCTTTGGGATACACAGTCAACATTCAAAAATCAAGACTACTGCCATACCAAGAAATAATTTTTCTAGGAGCCAAACTGGACACAAACTCACAAATGGCTTTCCTCACAGAATAGAAACGGGAACAATTACCAGAGTACTTCAAAAGCCTAGCAAAGCACACCCAGATGACTGCAAGGAAAATCCTGCAGGCCCTGGGTTTCATGGCATCTTGCATTCTTCTGATTCCACAGGCAAGACTACACATGAGAAAACTACAATGGTACTTAAAAAGTTTATGGTCTCAACACAGCCACAACTTAGAAGCAATTATTCCACTCATTCCATGTCTACAAAAGGAATTTTTGTGGTGGGCACAAGCAAGCCAGCTAAACAAAGGCATGTCTTTCAACAAACCTCAAGCAAGCCAAACCATTACAACAGACGCCTCAGATCATGGATGGGGGGCGCACATGGAGGGCAGATGCATTCAAGGGCAAGGGACACCCCGGGAATTGCATCTGCACATCAGTCAAAAAGAGATGTTGGCAGTGATTCATGCAATCGAGGCCTTCGGAAAATTTCTACAGCAAGGTCATCTGTTAATAAAGACAGACAACACCACTGTTATGTGGTACATAAACAGGGAGGCACCCATTCCTACCCCCTCTGCAGACTAACGATGACTCTTTGGGAAAAGTCCCTGAAACTGAACATACAGTTGCAATCCCAGTTTGTTCCAGGCAAGGACAATGTTCTGGCGGACAGTCTGAGCAGAAACATTATGTTTCCGCACGAATGGATGTTGCATCCAGACATTTTTTCACAACTAACTCATACATGGGGAAGGCCGGACATAGATCTCTTTGCCTCACACCTCAATCATCATCTGAAGAAGTTCTGCTCAAGGACACACCATCCTCAAGCCTGGAGAATGGATGCTCTCTCCTTCAGCTGGAATTCTCTAACAGTCTATGCATTCCCACCTCTGCCATTAACGACCAAGGTGTTGCTGAAGATCAAGGCAGAACAATCGAAAGGCATTTTGATAGCTCCAGACTGGCCAAGACAGCACTGCTATCCATTACTAAGGAGCATAACTCGTACCAAGCCGTGGCCCCTGCCTCAATGGCCTCTGCTTATAACTCAGCACAATTACAGGACTGTTCATCCCAGCCTGCAAACATTGCAACTGGCAGCTTGGAGGGTTCCATGACTTCTCCCCATATCTCTCTCTCCAAAAAAGTTCAAGAGCTCTTACTGGAAGCACACAGGCCTTCCACTAGAAAAACTTATTCAGCCAAATGGAAGAGATTCAACATCTGGAATGCCAACAAGGGTCAGGATGCATCAGTAATGAGCATCCCACAGATATTAGAATACTTGGCAGAAATGCTTCACAATGGCCTTTCATATTCTTCCATAAAAATACACGCATCAGCAATTTCAGCAAAATACAACTGTGATGCACCTGTGTTTTCACATCCTTTGCTAAGACCGTTTCTGAGAGGGATTAAGAATATCAAACATCCAAGAAAACCACCAGTGCCTGCATGGGGACCGCAACTTCGTCTTGAAAAAATTAACTCTTCCTCCTTTTGAGCCAGCAGCATCTTCAGAATTGCAATTTCTATCCTGGAAGACAGTTCTCCTGTTGGCAATTACTTCAGCAAGAAGAGTCTCGGAAATACAGGCCCTCATGGCAGTACCTCCAGTTCTCATTTTCCATCAGGACAGAGTCTCTTTAAGAACCAATCCTTCATTCATGCCAAAAGAGATATCCAGGGTTTCTCTAAATCAAGCAATACACCTGCCTACTTTCTTTCCCAATCCTCAAAATAAAGGAGAAAAGCTTCTGCACACTTTGGACATTCACAGACAATTGCGCTACTACTTGGACAGAACAAAGGCCAACAGAAAGTCTGACCAACTGTGTTTGTAGCTTACGCTGCTGGAGTACAAGGAAAGGCAATTTCCAAACAAAAAATTTCAAAATGGATTGGAAACTGCATCAGATTCTGCTACTCTATCCATGGAAAAAGTGTACCAGCCAATATCAGGCCACACTCCACCAGAGCTACAGCCATCTCCACAGCCTTTCTAAGAGGGGTGGCTGCAAAGGACATTCTAGAAGCTGCTACATGGAGCTCGGTGCATACATTTTCCAAACACTACAACCTGCCTTTATATTCCAGATCCCGAGCAGGCTTTGCTTCTGCAGTCCTGCAGGGCATTTTAGCTACACCATCCTTATCTTGGATCCTACCACCCCCAGCTTGGCTATGGTATTCAACCCATATGTCAGGACTGCAGTTGCGTTCTTGAAGGACATAGTACAGTTTTGTACCTACCATAAATGTAGATGTTCGATAGATATGCAAGTGCAGTCAGGTTTTTCCTCCCTCCTACCCCTCTGTAATCCTCTTTTTTGGGTCCACTTCCCCCTTTTTCAAATTAGCTGGGGATGTCTGTTATGGTGTATCTGTTTATTACTGTTGTGCATGTATGGAATTTTTTATCCATTCTCTAAATTTAGCCTTCCTTGGAGGGCACCTGGCATCTGGGGCAAGAAACACTGGAGAAGATGGCGTTGGCTGATGCTGTTATACCCCAGCCACTCTGACGTCGGGGAGGAGGCGACATCAGCCGACGCCGGACCCAGACTTTGGAATCCGGCCGACCGAAGAGTATGCCTAAGGCAGGACAACCTATATGTCAGGACTGCAGTTGCATATCTATCGGACATCTACATTTATGGTAGGTACAAAACTGTACTTTTTGCCTTCCTTCTGGGGGCACCTGACATCTGGGGCAAGAAAAACTGAAGAAAATGGTGTTGGCTGGTTCTTTTATACCCCTGTCGCACTGAAATCAGGGAAGAAGCGACGACATCCGATGCCAGACCTAGACTTTGGAATTCGGCCGATGGCAGGAAAACCCATCTGTTATGACTGCAGCTGTATTAGCACTCGAACATCTACATTTATGGTAGGTACAAAACTGTACTTTTGTACGAGTGCCGGTTGGCCGTTAGTGTTCATTATCGAATTGAATTATCCTGAAGTCTTCTAAAGGTAAGTACCCCGTTGGGGATCCTTTTGTCTTGCTCTGACTGATGTCAGGAAACATTTAACAGTTGTCTTGCCTGTGGAAAGCAAATACCTCAGAGATTTTCATTCTTACTTGGTCACCTGTTTAGGCCCAGACCACGACGTACCTCGCTGTCTGTTTTGTGCCTTGTTTAACATCAGAAACATTTTTCATCGGGCTCTTTGTCGCTAAATTATTTCGCTGTTTATCTCCGTATTCTGAAATGGCTTCGGTAAGCCATCCGACTACCGATATTACAAAAAAGTAAGGATAAAGACAGAGACGGACCGCATAGGTCCAAAGCTGCTGATGACACTTCCGTTAAGCTAGTCACCAGTCTGCCAGTACTCAGTGAGGTGCTTTCTCTGCCCCTGATGCCCACTTTAGTGGATTCGCAGGCCTCTACAAAGACCCATTCGGAGTCCGGTATGCCGCAAGACTCTTCGACTATGGAACCTGCGGATGTCTCTACCTTGGATGGAGTCCGGAGCCGCTGTGCAGGCACTGGCTTCTGAGGCAGTTCTTAGCTCAACCGATGTTCAACTCAAACTGACGACTTTAACAAAACTACCGAGTTTCTTAGGCCCAGAGTACGCACTACAAGTAGAAAACAGATGACCAAAGCACATGCACCTGCTCCATGCAACAAAAACAAATGCTTAGAATGGCAGAAGACTTCATTACGCTGATTAGAGGAAGTCAGCCTTCCCCTGCTAAGAGAAAGAGACCAGTCCCCTACCGCTTCTACAGACCCAGGAGTCCGACTCTGAGATTTCTGATTATGAAGACATGCCCTTATCTGCTTATGAGGATTCAGATGCAGAGGAATGTATTCCCTCTGCCTCCCCTCCAGAGGATTTTTCTTTTGGTGAAACCTTGCTTACCTTAAGAGAGCTTTTCCACTGTGAATGCCAAGATTTTCCTCCGTCCAAAGAGATTCAGAGAATTTCTAGAATTGCCTCAGCACAGGCCTTTAGCAATTACCCCCTATCCTCCTGCCCCTAGGAAACCAGACAGGTACTGCAGAGTACCTGACACTCAAATTTCTTTTCAAGAATCCTACTACTGACCCAGAAGTCATTTCCCATGGGCCTAAAGGTATCAAGGCTAATACAGCAAAGAATCCCACCCCTTCAGACAGGGATTCCAGGGCTTTGGACAGATTGGGTAAGAAGGTATATATCTCTGCAACTATTGCTATTAGTACATTGAATTGTCAGTTTCACATGCTGAAGTACCAGCAGCATATTGTGGAACTTATTAAACAAAAAGTGGCAACCTTTACAGACTGTGCAGAAAATAAAGAATTGCAGGAGCTTGTGCACTCTGCAAGCCAAATCAGTAAGCATACTTTGCAGTGTGGCTTTGACACCCTAGAAGCATCTTGCCAGGCAGCAGTCACTGGATCTGTACTGAGAAGACATGCTTGGCGCAAAGAGCAGACCTTGCCAGACCATGTCAAATCAAAGTTACTAGACACTCCTTTGAACAAGGACAGTTTGTTTGGCACCATAGCAGAAGAGGTTCTTAAAAAGCTGGAAGAAAAAGCTAAGTCTATGCAGACTGTTAAAGAATTCTTACAAGTGCAACTTCCTAGATTCAGTAGGCATTGCCCTTCCAAACACTGGTCTTTTCCAGGCCCTCCAGGCCTTCTCAAACCAGACCCAGGGGAAATGGACCCACCCAGATTATAGTCTCAGGGTATGCAGAGATCTAAGCAATGGAGTGCCCCCACCCCTAATGCAGGGAGTGGTAAGCCATCTCCTTACAGAAAACACTCGCAATGACTTCTTTACTCCATTCCCCAGCCTGCCCAATTGCTTTCCCTAGGAGGAAAACTTGCCCTTCATGCAAAATATTGGATGTCCATCACACAGGACCGGTGGGTCCTCAACATTGTATCCCAGGGGTACAAATTTTATTTCCCTTCACTGCCAGCCCCAAGCGGGTTTCTAGACTTTCTTCCAAACCAGTGGGCAGAGGCTCAAAGCCAAGCAGCTTCCCTGCTCAATATCAGAGCTGTTCAGCCAGTTCCAGTAGAACAGAGGGGTCAAGGATTCTACTCCAGACACTTCCTAGTACCCAGGAAAGATGGCTCTTGGCACCCACTCCTGGATCTTTCAATTCTCAACACCTTCCTGGTGGTACCAAAATTCAAAATGCTTACCCTGCAACAGCTTCTTTCTATGCTAGCCAAGGATGCCTGGTTATTCACCCTAGACTTAAAAGAAGCCTATCTGTACATCCCCATAAGGGAGTCATGCAGGAAATATCTACGTTTCAGGGCAGGATCTATGCATTATCAGTTCTCTGCACTTCCCTTTGGCTTATCTACTGCGCCCAGAGTTTTCATAAAATGCCTGGCTCCAGTCATTGCATACTGCAGGCAGAGAAATATCCACATTTTTCTGTACTTGGACGACTGCCTGATTCAGGCGGACAGTCAGGAATTGCTGTTGCAGTCCCTGACCTTTGTGAAACACCTTCTTACTCCTAGGGGTACACCATCAACAAAAATAAATCAAAAGTGGTACTCAGTCAAAAGATTGTATTCCTGGGAGCAAGCTTGGACACAACATCCCAGATGGCATTCCGTACTTCAGATAAACAAGTCTATCTGACAGCCTACTTCAAACAAATGGCCACCAGAACCCAGCAATCCGCAAGAAAAATACTCCAGGCCCTAGGGTTCATGGCCTCATGTAAACTGCTAATTCCATATGCAAGACTGCATATGAGGAAACTTCAATGGTACTTAAAAAGTCTTTGGTGTCAACATTGTCAGGACCTGGAAATAGTCATTCCTATCATACCGTGTTTAAGGACAGAGTTCCTTTGGTGGGCAGAAGCATGCTACCACTAAAAGGGACTGCCTTTTTCTCAACCCCATGCCGCCCAGACCCTAACCATAGGCGCATGAGACTATGCCTGGGGAGCACACATGGATGGCAAATGCATTCAGGGCCACTGGAGCCCAAGTCAAATTCATCTGCACATCAACCAAAAAGAGATGCTAGCTGTGCAGAACTCCCTGACAGCTTTCAGATCCCTACTCTTTCCAGGACAACTGCTAATGAAAACAAACACCACAGTTATGTGGTACATCAACAAGCAGGGGGGAATCCACTCCTACCAACTCTGCAGGCTAGCCATGGCCCTCTGGCAGACTGCCTTGGACATGCAAGTCCATCTGCAAGCTCAATTCCTGCCAGCCAAACAAAACTCACTGGCAGACGACTTAAGCAGATATCTCCTAGACCCACACGAGTGGCAGTTGGAGCCCAACACTTTCAACCTTCTGATTCAGAAATGGGGGATCCCAGAGGTGGATCTCTTTGTTTCCCCCTACAACCACCAGCTCAGCAAATTCAGCACAAGGAATCCTCACAGCAGGGCCTGGAAAGTGGATGCCCTATCTTTTCAGTGGCTAAATCTCTCACTCTATGCCTTTCCCTCTGCCCCTTCTCTCGAGTATTACTCAAGATAAGACAGGACAGACCAAGGACAATTCTGATTGCCTCGGACTGGCCAAGCCAGCACTGGTATCCACTCCTGCGCAGCCCGTCTCCGGTGCCACCCTGGGACCTACACCAGCACCTAACCCTGCTCTCTCAGCAGGAGGGACAGATTTTACATCCACAACTGCAAAGCCTAAATCTTGCAGCCTGGCTTATTCCTTGAATTTTCCCCCAGCAACCAGGTGCTGGACATCATTCTCGAAGCCAGAAGACCCAGTACAAGAAAATCCTATACTGATAAGTTAAAAAGGTTCTGCTTCTGGATTCTATCTGAAGGAGAGGACACAACTCTGCCCTCCCTTCCTCTAATCCTGGATTACTTAGCAGATCTACTCCACAAAAGCCTGTCCTTCTCCTCCATTAAGATACATGCCTCAGCCATTTCGGTCATTACAGCACAGAGCCACATCTCTTCTCGCACCCTCTTAACCAACAGTTCCTGAGAGGGGCAAACCACTGAAGGCTACCAAGAAGAACACCCACCCCTGCTTGGGACCTTAATGTACTGGAAAAGCTCACGCTTCCCCCCTGTGAACCTGCTGCGTCAGCAGACTTAAAATTCGTCTCTTGGAAAACAGCCTTCTTTCTGGACATCATTTTAGCTAGAAGAGTGTCTGAGATACAAGCATTTATGGCTGTGGAACCCTTCATTATTTTCCATGCTGACAGGGTTTCCCTCAGGACTAACCCTTCCTTCATGCCTAAAGTGGTGTCTAGTGTGGCTCTCAACCAATCCATGCATTTGCCAGCTTTCTTCCCTAATCCTCAAAATAAAGGGAAAAGGATCCTGCAGTCCTTGGAGGTGTTCAGACAGTTCAGATTCTACCTTGATAGGACTAAGCCCTTCAGAAAATCTGACCAGTTACTAGTCAGCTTTGCAACGGGGGCAGAGGGCAAGGCCATTTCAAAATTACCAAATGGATAACACACTGCATTAATTTCTGTTACAAGCACCATGGGAAACCAACCCCTCGCGGGGTCAGAACACATTCCACTAGGGCAACATCTACCCCTACAGCACTACTCAGGGGAATTAAAAGAACTAAATAAACATAACTGAGAAAACAAAGTACTAAAACCAAAAAAAAAAAAACGAAACCTTGTCCGGATAAACGGATACTCTTTCAGAGATAAACAAATACCACTTCAAAGATAAAATCCAAGCTCTTTAATGAACCATTTTAGCGCTTTTATCTCCAAATGAGACTTCATAAGAAATAAAACGGAAACACCGATTTAATTACATTTATATACTTAATATGTAATGACGTCACCATCAATTAATTTAAAACGGCATGACCATCCAGATATTTACTTCAATACTTTATGAATATGTATATTACATCTAATAAATAAATAACTACTAAATACATATGTATGTATATAAGTAAATATTTTATATTGTTAAAAATATAAATTATAATTTATGAATCATTATTAATAAAACACTAAAATTGTAATATAAAAAATACTTCAAATTTTATGTGAAAAAGACATCATTTTCTACCTATATTGTGTTTCACCCAATAAAATACCATAACTAATACTTGTCAATAAATTTTGTTAAAACTATATAATATTGGCTCTTTAGCATATAGGTGCCAATGATACATAGTCATTTAAACCTGGTTCAAACATTGCTGCCAGTCTAAATTGCCACTGGCTGTCCTTTTTTAGAGTTTTCTTCCAATCCACACCTCTAGGGTTAATCTGTACTGTTTCCAGAATACCGAACACAGATTTATCACAAACAATCGAATGCCTATATAAAGCATTTGTAGTTTTTTGATTTTTTTAAGTGTTCGTATATTCTGTTCTTTAACATTTGTTCAGTTTTACCTACATAATGTCGGCTTGTCGTACACCAAGCCAAATATACTACCCCTCTTGTATTACAATTGCCCTTTCTAAAAAACACTTTACTCCCAATATTGTTGTATAAAACTAATGTAGTATCCTTGATAATGTACGAGCAATATTTACACATGCCACACTGTTTAGTACCCTGATTGACTTGACTAATATTATCAGTACTGTATTCTAATAACTGTTTAATATTGTGACCCACTCTATTGACGAATTTCGGCTTATTGCCTACTTTGTCTCTAATTTCCTTCTTGGTCCTGAAAATATTCCAATTTCTTTCAAAAGCTTCTCGGACCAATTGGGTATTCATATTATACTGCAAAATACAAGCCTTTGTAAAAATTTCCTGGTTTTAAACCATTTTCACTTTTCTGTGATACCTCTTCTAAACAAGTACCTAGTAAGGGTATATACTTAATACCCCATTGTGTGTACACTTCATGAAGAATATTTTCTAAAAGCTCTAGTGGATAACCCCTCTCCAAAAACATATGGGAAATAGTATTGAATTCCTTAACTAAATCCTCTTTACAGGAAGTCATCCTAGCAACTCTTATGGCCTGTCCTTTCACTATACTAATTTTTTGTCCCAACGGATGTTCACTTTCAAAGTGTAAATAAGCATTGCAAAAAGTCTTCTTCCTATATACCAAAGATTTGAATTCCTCTTTCTTTTGAAATTGTTGTATCCAAAAAATTAATTACATTTTGGTGATACTGGTACGTAAATTCCAAAAAATTAGTGGTAGAGTTAAGATATTCTATGTATTTAGAGATATCTTCTTCTATACCAGTCCATAAAATAAACCATCATCCAAATACCGCAAATATAATTTAACACTACCCCAATGTGGGCCCCCAATAACAAACTTGTTCTCCCAACCCAACAAAACAAGGCTGGCATAAACTGTGAACATGCTGCTCCCATGGGGGCGCCCTTAATTTGTTGGTAATATTCACCTTCAAACCATAAAAAATTATTATCCAGTACAATGCCCATGAGTTCACAAATGAGTTTGACCATATCATCTAGTTTAGAATATTGAAAAAGTACTTCTTCAAAAAAAAGTCAAACCTTCCATTTTTGGGATACTCGTAAAAAGATTCTTTATATCCACCGTAAGAAAGAACACATTATTACTAAAAAATTCTTGTTTGATATTCTTTAAGAAATCCCAGGAATCTTTCAATAGATGTGGTACATTCTGAATAATATGTTGTACACAAGTATCTCTAAATACAGTTAATGGATGAATTTTCGATCCCCTAGCCGCTACAATAGGTCTAAATGGCGGTTTATTGATATTATGCATCTCTGGGATACCGGAAAAAACAGGAACCAGTGGATCTTTTCTATATAAAAATTTGTGAGTTTCTTTATCAATTCTCCCATCTAATAAATATTCTTCCAAATAGGAATCAATCCTAGTATATGCTATATTTATCTGATTTGTAGATATCCCTATATAAGTACTGTTATCAAATAATAAATTTAACATTTCATCAGAATAGTCTATACTGCGAAATAACACAACCCCACCCCCCTTGTCTGGGGTCATGACTCGTACATTTTTATCCCTTCTTAAATCATTTAACAATTCATTTTTCCCTCTGGTTAGGTTCCAATTGTTATTATTTTTATTGTATTTAAAAATGTAAATATCCTCCATTACTAACCTCTCGTATGTCTTAACTAAGGGGTGCAAAATGGGATTGTATGTACTTTTTTTCTTAGGGGAAATGTTGTTCCTTTCTGTTTCTTGATGTTCCAGACTTATTTCTAAATTAAGTTTTCTAGTATACAACTTTAAGGCCACAATATTTTCTACTACATCCACTGAAGAAGAGGGAATGAATTTCACACCTTTAGTAAACAGTTTGAAATAGTTATCCGTAATTGATCTATCTGTATAATTATATATAGTAAACCCATCCTTCTGGTGTACTTATACCATCATTTATTATCTGGGGAAATATGAGAGCTAAAAACTTTTAATGGGGATTTCTCCTGTGTGGATAATAATGTCTGCTGTACTCCCCTTTCTCCGTATAGTACTGTGCCAGTCTCTGTGAGTGTCTGACCTCTGAAAAATCCTCTCCTTCCTGTATATTGGGGTGTTGAAAAATATCTTCACTGTCATCCCATTTTCTATTATTTCTTACCACTTCACTGTACCTAGGTGACCTATAATCAAAATTCTGTCCCTCAGATATATTAGTAGATGATGTCAAGAACTTGCTTTTCCTATCATGTACATATCTACCCATTTTATCTCCTTTATTAATATATACTTGTTTATTTGAATAACTTTTTTGATCCCTTTCCAATTTACGTTTCTTTTTTTGAAAAATGTTGTAACATCTTTTATCCACCTTGCCTAACATCCTGAAATATAAAGCAGTGTAATGGGAAAATAACAAATCATTATTAACTTTTTTATCTAATTCCTGAACTTCCAATAACATTTCTTCATTCTGTTTTTCGTAGTAAAATAAAGTTTTTTTAATAAGCCCCAACCCTATTTCATCAAAATAGTGTGTGTAGTTCTGTATATGTAACACAAAAGGGAAATTTATAAATTCTTAAACCTTGTGGCACAATTTTTAATAAAATACACTGTTGGAAATACTATAAATGTAATTAAATTGGTGTTTCCGTTTTATTTCTGATGAAGTCTCATTTGGAGATGAAAGCGCTAAAATGATTCATTAAAGAGCTTGGATTTTATCTTTGAAGTGGTATTTGTTTATCTCTGTAAGAGTATCCGTTTATCCGGACAAGGTTTCGTTTTTTTTTTTTTTTGGTTTTACTACTCAAGGGAATCCCTACCAGGGACATCCTGGAAGCTGCTGCCTGGAGTTCAGTACACACCTTCACCAAGCATTACCACCTGCCTATCTTTTCCAAATCTAGGGCAGGTTTCGCAACAGCAGTCTGGCAAGGCATACTATCCAGCCCTAACTCTTCTTGACTGTCTCCACCCTTCAGCTTTGAGAATCCACCCAGGTGTGATGACTGCAACATTGAAACCCGAAGAACATAGTACAGTTGTGTGCACTTACCATAAATGTAGATGTTAGTGTATTCACTGTTGCAGTCCTCCTTTCCCTCCCTCCAGCCCCCTGTTTTTTCTCTCTCTCCTCTCTATGGCTATTACTCACCTCTTTCAGGGGTATTGGTATTTACTTTTTACTGGTGGTGTTTCCCCACCATAACTTAATTCCCTCTTTGGGGGGGTCCTGACATTTGGGGCAAGAAAAACAGATGTAATGGCATCGGCTGCCTGTTTTTATACCCCTGATGACCTGACGTCAGTCCTGGAGCGACAACATCTGATGCAGAAATACTAAGTCTCTGGTATTCTGGCTGACTGAGGGCTTACCTGCAGGCAGATAACCCAAGTGTGATGACTGCAACAATGAATACACTCGAACATCTACATTTATGGTAAGTATATACAGCTGTACCTTTCACATGCTGAAGTACCAACAACATATTATGGAACTTATTAAGCAAAAAATAGCTACCTTTGCAGACTGTGCCGAAAATAAAGAATTACAAGAGCTTATGCATTCTCCAAGCCAAGTCAGCAAGCATATATTGCAGTGTGGCTTTGACGCCCTAGAAGCATCTTGCATGGCAAGAGTCACTGGTTCTGTACTAAGATGGCATGCTTGGCTTCAGGAGCAAACCTTGCTAGACCATGTCAAATCAAAATTACTAGACACTCCTTTGAATAAGGACAATCTGTTTGGCACCAAAGCAAGAAGAGATTCTTAAAAAGATGGAAGAAAAAGTAAAATCTATGCAGACAGTCAAAGATGTTTTGTAAGTACAGCCTCCTAGATTCAGTAGGCAGTGCCCCTCGAAACATTGGTCCTTTCCAACCCCGTCAAGGCCATCTCAAATTATACCCAGGGGAAACAGACCCCCCCCCCCAGACTACAGTCTCAGGGTATGCAGAGATCTAAGCAATGGAGTGCCTCCACTTCAAAAACAGGGAGTGCTAAGCCACCCCCTTACAGGAAGTATTTCCAGTGACTTCTCAACTACACTCTCCACCTCTGCCCAACGGCTTATGCCCCTAGGAGGAAAACTTGCCCATCATGCAAAAAACGGGACTTCCATCACCAAAGACCGATGGATCCTCAGCATTATATCCCAGGGGTACAAATTTTACTTTCACTCACTGCCAACCCCAAAAGGGTTCCCAGACCTTCCTCCAAACCAGTGGGCAGAGGCCCAAAACCAAGTTAAATTCCTGCTCTCTATAAGGGCAATTCACCTTTTTCCTGCGGAACAGATAGGTCAAGGGTTCTATTCCAAACTTTTCCTGGTACCCAGAAAAGAGGGCACTTGGCACCCAATACTAGATCTTTCTGTACTAAACACCTTCCAGGTGGTACCAAAATTCAGAATGCGCACCCTGCAGCAGCTTCTTCCTATACTGGCCAAAGATGCCTGGTTAGCTACCCTAGATTTAAAATAAGCTCATCTGCACATCCCTGTAAGGGACTCATGCAGGAAATGTCTGCGCTTTAGGGCAGGATCTATGCATTATCAGTTCTCTGCACTTCACTTTGGCTTATCCACTGCTCAGAGTATTCACAAAATGCCTGGCTCCAGCAATTACCTATTGCAGATGGAGAAAAATTCAAATTTGCCCGTACTTGTACGACTGCCTGATTCAGGCTGACAGTCAGGAAATGCTGTTGTAGCACCTGACATTTGTAAAAAATTTTCTAACCTCCCTGGGGTGCACCATCAACGAAAAGAAATCCAAACTAGTCCCCAGTCAAACAATTGTATTGCTGAGAACAAGCTTGGACACAGCATCCCAGATGGCATTTCTTACATCAGAAAAACAAGTCTATCTGACAGACTACTTCAGTCAAATAGCCACCAGAACCCAGCTATCCGCATGGAAAATCCTGCAGGCCCTAGGGTTCATGGCCTCATGCATCCTACTAATTCCATATGCCAGACTGCATATGAGGAAACTTCAGTGGTACTTGAAAAGTATTTGGTGGCAAAATTCTCAGGACCTGGAAACAGTCATTCCTATCATATCTTGTCTAAAAACAGTTTGTTTGGGCAGCAGCATGCAACCACAACAAGGGACTACCCTTTACTCAACCCCACGCCGCCCAGACCCTAACCACAGATGCATCAAATTATGCCTGGGGGGGGGGCACACCTGGACAAGTGCGTTCAGGGCCACTGGAGCCCAAGTCAGATTCATCTGCACATAAACCAAAAAGAGATGCTAGCTGTGCAGCACGCTCTAACAGCTTTCAGATCTCTACTCTCACCAGGACTCCTGCTAATAAAAACAGACAACACCACAGTTATGTGGTACATCAACAAGCGGGGGGAACCCACTCTGCAGGCTGGCCATGGCCCTGTGGAACATGGTCTTGGACGTGCAGGTCCATCTGCAAGCTCAGTTCCTGCCAGGCAAACAAAACTCACTAGCAGACGACTTGAGCAGAAATCTTCTAGACCCACACGAGTAGCAACTAGAGCCCAGAACCTGCAGCCTTCTGATTCAGAAATGAGGGACCCCAGAGGTGGATCTCTTTGCCTCCCCCTGCAGTCACCAGCTCAGCAAATTCTGCACCAGGACATCTCACAGCAGGGCCTGGAAAGTGGATGGCCAATCCTTCTAGTGGGTAAACCTCTCATTCTATGCATATCCCCCTCTGCCCCTTTTCTCAAGAATATTGCTCAAGATGAGATGGGACAGATCAAGGACAATTCAGATTGCCCTGGACTGGCCATGCCAGCACTGGTACCCACTCCTCCGCAGCTTGTCACCATTGCCACCTACCCCAGAGCCCCACCCTGCTCACTCTGCAGGGGGGACAGATCTTGCATCCGCAGCTGCAAACCCTAAATCTTGCAGCCTGGCTTATTCCTTGAATTCTCCCCCAGTGACCAGCCTAAGCAAGTAGGTACGGAACGTTATTCTTGAAGCCAGAAGACCCAGTACAAGGAAATCCTATGCTGATAAGTGGAAAAGGTATTGCTCCTGGATTCAATCTAAAGGATAGGACACAACTTTGCCCACCCTACCTCTCATCCTGGATTTACTTAGCAGATCGACTCCACCGAGGCCTATCCTTTTCCTCCATTAAGATCCGTGCCTCTGCCATCTTGGCTCATTACAATTCTGAGCCACCCCTGTTCTCTCACCCTGTCATCATACAATTCCTGAGAGGGACAAACAAACTTAAGGCCACCAAGAAGAGCACCCACCCCTGCTTGGGACCTTAACTTTGTACTGGAAAAGCTCACACTGCCCCCTTTTGAGCCTGCAGCATCAGCAGACTTAAAATTCCTCTCTTGGAAAACAGCATTGCTCCTGGCCATCACTTCAGCAAGAAGAGTGTCTGAGCTACAAGCAATTATGGCCGTGGAACCCTTCATAATTTTTCATTCTGACAGGGTCTCCCTCAGGACTAATCCTTCCTTTATGCCCACAGTGGTGTCCAGTGTGGCTCTCAATCAATCTATCCATTTGCCAACCTTCTCTATTCCTCAAAATAAAGGGTAAAGGATCCTGCACTCCTTGGACGTGCACAAACATCTCAGATTCTACCTGGATAGGACTAAGCCCTTCAGGAAATCTGACCCGTTACTACTCAGATGTAATTCAAGGATGCATCTGCAGTCCTCACATATGGGTTGTCCTGCCTCAGGCAGCCTTTCGGTTGGCCGGATTCCAAAGTCTGGGTCCGGCGTCGGCTGATGTCGCCCTTTCCCCGACGTCAGAGCGCCTGGGGTATAAAAGCGTCAGCCGACGCCATCTTCCCCAGCCTTTCTTGCCGCTTGGTGCCCGAAGCAGAAGCAGTTCGCAAGTGCCGGTTGGCCAGCTCCTGTAATTCAGCTACCAAAGACTTCAAAAGCTAAGTACCCCGTTGGGGACTCTTTCTTGCCTCAGCCGATGTCAGATAAAGTTAATAATTGCTTAACTTGTGGGAAACAAATAACTCATAAGGATTTCCACTCTTACTGCCTCCCCTGCCTAGGCCCAGACCACGACGTCTCGGCCTGTTCAGCCTGTGCTTCCTTCAATCGACGCACTCTTAGGCATCGGGCAGAGTTTGCAGAGGAATTTTTTGGGGCTAGTTTCTCTTACAATATGCCGTCGGAGACTCCGACTCCTCATTTAACCAAGAAACGGAAGGACAAGGACCGACACGCGGACCGTGGTTTCGGCTGAAACCACGGCTAGGCCTACCGCGAGTGTCTCTGTCTCGGCTGAAACAGAGTCCTTGGTACTTCCGTCCACCGAAACCGCTCAACCGACAACCTCGGCCCCGGAGGCCCCTACTGAGTCGGTTATTGAATTTCCTTCAGAAACTGGTGTCCTGGAAACTTCCGACACCATTCCTCTAGACAAAACTACACCAGCACGTGGTGCAGCCAGGCCTCCTGCATCCATGTCCATAAAGGCATTCACCAGGGCTAAAGCTGCTAAACCCACAAAAGCTTTGCCTCCCAGGGCTATTCCTCAGGGACCCACTACAGGTTCACAGATTCTAAGTTTAGCAGAGGACCTTATTTCCTTAATTAGGGGCTCTCAGCCACATCCGGACAGGGGCTTCAACCTCCTCTAGACAAAAGGCCCAGGGTTGAGCCCTCTGATCCCCACTCCTCAGATGAGGCCTCTGATGGCTCTGCTCTCTCGAACTACCAGGAGGAGGCTTTTTCGGCCTACGAGGATTCTGATGCAGAGGAATCTATTCCCTTGGCCTCCCCTCCTGAAGAGCTGTCCTTTGGGGAGACCCTTCACTCTATGAGAGAGCATTTCAAATGGCAGGGCCAGGAATTCTCTGATTCCAGGAAGAGATTAAGGACTTTTTTGCATTTACCTCAGCATAGACCTTTGGCTATTCCGCCTGTTTTGAATGTCATTGATTATGTGTACTCTGAGACTAGCATAACCCCTGATACTCTTCCTCCGGCTCCTGTCAAACCCGATAGGTACTACAGGGTCCCGGACTCGCATCATTTCCTTTACAAGGCCCACTCTGCTGATCCAGAAACTATTTCCCAGGGCCCTAAAGGGGTTGCAGCTGCCACTACTAAAAATCCACTCCCCTCTGAAAGGGAGTCCAGGGCTTTAGAGAGATGGGGTAAAAAAGTGTATACTTCTGCTACTCTTTCTATGAGGGCATTAAATTGTCAATTTCATATGATACAGTACCAAGAGTATTTGGTAGATGAATTGCATAAAAAACTGTCTTCACCTGAACCCCTAGAACGCAAATCACTTCAGGATCTGGTACATAACTCCCAGCAGGTTAGCAACCATTTCTTGCAGTGTGGTTATGATGCATTGGAAGCTTCATGTAGGTCAGCTATGACAGGTGCAGTCATACGTAGGCATGCTTGGCTGAAGGAACAATCTCTGCCAGACCATGTTAAAGCAAAGCTTCTGGATGCTCCACTGGAGAAGCAAAAGTTATTTGGCTCCACTGCTCAGGAGGTCTTAAAGAAATTTGAGGAAAAGGCAAAATCTGTACAAATGGTCAAAGATTTTCTCCAAGTCCAACCACCAAGATTCAGCAGAAATTGGCCTTCCAAGAATTGGTCCTTTCCAGACACAGAGAGATTTCAGAGAGGCAAGAACAGGCGTGCCAGAGGTAGAGGGCAAGCTAGAGGCTCCTACAGAGGATGTCAATGGCAGCCTCCCAACCAGAGAGGTAGTGCAGGACCTACAACTGCTGCACAAGGACAGACTCAATGACTTTACTTTGACACCGCCAACCAGGGCTCAATTGGAAGCACCTTTGGGCGGAAAGCTTTCTTTATTCTCAAAAAATTGGCACAGCATTACAAGGGACAAATGGACACTGCAAATAATAGACAAAGGATACAGGTTCCATTTTTACACATTACCAAAAAGAAAAGGCATGCCAGACCTGCCACCGAATCAAAGGGCAGAGGCTTTGAAACAAATCTCCAACTTAATGCAAATGAAAGCTATAGAAAAGGTTCCTCTTTCAGAACAAGGCCAAGGATTTTATTCCAGACTATTCCTTGTTCCAAGAAAAGACAAACAATGGAGGCCTATTCTCGACTTGTCCGCACTGAATACTTATCTCATTGTGCCAAAATTCAAAATGCTGACTCTACAGCAACTCCTTCCCATGCTGGGCAAGGGGTCTTGGCTGGTAACTCTAGACTTCAAGGAGGCATACCTGCATGTCCCTATCAGACAAAGTTGCAGAAGACACCTCAGATTTCTTGCAGGTTCAGAGCATTATCAATTCTTAGCATTGCCCTTTGGCTTATCTACTGCGCCCAGAGTATTCACGAAATGCCTGGCATCAGTAATTGCACACTGCAGACTTCAGGGGATTCAAATATACCCATATCTGGACGACTGCCTTATACAAGCGGACAGCCAACAAACTTTGGTAAAACACTTGAATTATGCCATCCACCTACTTCAGGCCTTGGGATATACAGTCAACATTCACAAATCAAGACTTGTTCCATCCCAAAGAATAACTTTTCTGGGTGCGAATCTAGACACAACCACCTAAATGGCTTTTCTCACAGAAGAAAAACAGACAACTACCAGATTACTTCAAAAATCTGACAAGACAAACTGAGCTGACTGCAAGGAAAATCATGCAAGCCCTGGGTTACATGGCATCTTGCATTCTTCTGATTCCACAAGCAAGGCTGCATATGAGGAAACTACAATGGTACCTAAGGAGTTTATGGACTCAGCACAGTCACAGCTTAGAAACTTTGATACCACTCATTCCATGCCTTCAAAAGGAATTTCTGTGGTGGGCTCAAGCAAGCCAGTCAAACAGGGGTCTGCCCTTCAGCAAACCAATAACCAGCCAAACCATTACAACGGACGCTTCAGACCACGGATGGGGAGCACACATGGAGGGCAGATGCATTCAAGGACTATGGTCACAAAAGGAGCTACGCATGCACATAAACCAAAAGGAAATGCTGGCAGTGATACATGCAATCGAGGCCTTCAAACTCTTTCTGCATCAAGGTCACCTGCTAATAAGGACCGACAACACCACAGTTATGTGGTACATAAGCAAGGAGGTACCCATTCCTACCCTCTTTGCAGACTGGCAATGAATCTATGGGAACTTTCCCTGAAACTCAATATAGAGCTGCAATCCCAGTTTGTGCCAGGAAAAGACAGTATACTGGCGGACAGCCTAAGCAGAAATATCATGGATGCACACGAATGGATGCTGCACCCAGACATCTTCCTTCAGATAACACAATCATGGGGGAGGCCGGACATAGATCTTTTTGCCTCCCACCACAATCATCAGCTGAGGAAATTCTGCTCAAGGACTTGCCACCCACAAGCATGGAAAGTGGACGCCCTCTCTTTCAGCTGGAGAACTCTAACAGTGTATGCATTTCCACCTCTTCCATTAATGACTAAGATCTTAACTGAAGATCAGGACAGAGCAGCCAAAAGTGATTCTGATAGCTCCGGACTGGCCAAGACAGCACTGGTACCCACTGTTAAAGAGCATGTCACGCACAAAACAGTGGCCTCTTCCTCAGTGGCCACTTCTCCTGACACAGCACAATTACAAAACTCTGCATTCCAACCTGAAAACCTTGCAGCTAACAGCCTGGAGAATACCTTGACTCCTCCCCAGGATAAGCTATCCAAGAGAGTGAAGGATATCATCATGGAAGCTCACCGGCCTTCCACAGGAAAGGCATATTCAGCAAAATGGAAAAGATTTCGCACTTGGAGCACCACAAAGGGCCTAGATGCGACAGTAATGAACATGGCACATATCCTGGAATACTTGGCAGAAATGCTCCACAATGGCCTGTCTTACTCTTCCATTAAAATTCATGCTTCAGCAATTTCAGCAGAATACAATACTGATCCACCTGTCTTCTCTCATCCTCTCCTAAGACAGTTTCTAAGAGGAATTAAAAACATCAGTCCTCCAAGGAAACCACCAGTGCCTACATGGGACCTTAACTTCGTGTTGGAAAAACTAACACTGCCTCCCTTTGAACCAGCAGCATCTTCAGAACTACAGTTCCTGTCTTGGAAGACTGCCTTCCTTCTGGCCATAACCTCAGCAAGAAGAGTATCTGAGTTACAGGCCTTCATGGCAGTACAACCATTTCTTATTTTTCATCAGGACAGAGTCTCACTGAGAACCAAACATTCATTTATGCCAAAAGTAGTATCCAGGGTCTCATTGAACCAAGCTATTCACCTGCCTACCTTCTTTCCAAATCCACAAAACAAAGGGGAGAAACTTCTGCATACCCTGGACATTCACAGACAGTTGCGCTACTACTAGAACTAAAACTTACAGAAAAACTGACCAGCTGTTTGTAGCATATGCTGCTGGTGCACAAGGAAAAGCAATTTCCAAACAGACAATTTCAAAATGGATAGGGAATTGCATTCAATTTTGTTACTCCTTTCATGGCAAAACTGTGCCAGCTAACATTAGACTCATTCCACCAGAGCCACAGCCACCTCCACAGCCTTCTTAAGAGGGGTGGCTACAAAGGACATTTTAGAAGCTGCTACATGGAGGTCCGTGCATACATTTTCCAAGCCTTACAATTTACCCTTATATTCCAGATCCAGAGCAGGCTTTGCTACGGCAGTCCTGCAGGGCATTTTAGCTACACCATCCTTTACATAGATCCTACCACCCCCAGATTGGCTATGGTATTCTACCCATATGTGAGGACTGCATTTGCATCCTTGAAGGACATAGTACAGTTTTGTACCTACCATAAATGTAGATGTCCAATAGGTATGCATCTGCAGTCAGGTTTACCCTCCCTCCTTCCCCTCTGTGGTATTTCTTGGGTACTTATCCCTCTAATAGCGAGCTGGGGTTATCTATTATGGTGTATTTGTTTTTTATATATATATATATATATATATATATATATATATATATATATATATATATATATATATATATATATATTTCTGTGCATGTTTGGAATTTATTGCATTTCTCCAAATTTAACCTTCCTTAGAGGGCACCTGGCATCTGGGGCAAGAAAAACTGAGGAAGATGGTGTCGGCTGACACTTTTATACCCCAGGCGCTCTGACGTCGGGGAAAGGGCGACATCAGCCGACGCCGGACCCAGACTTTGGAATCCGGCCGACCGAAGGGCTGCCTGAGGCAGGACAACCCATATGTGAGGACTGCAGATGCATACCTATCGGACATCTACATTTATGGTAGGTACAAAACTGTACTTTTTGCACCAGGGGCAGAGGGCAAGGCCATTTCAAAACAGGCCATTTCCAAATGGATAGCACTCTGTATCTATTTCTGCTACAAACACCATGGGAAACCAACCCCTCGGGGTCAGAACATATTCCACTAGGGCATCTTCTACCTCTACAGCATTCCTCAGGGGAGTCCCTACCAGGGACATTCTGGAGGCTGCTACCTGGCGTTCTGTGCACACATTCACCAATAATTACCACCTGCCTTTATTTTCCAAATCCAGGGTGAGTTTTGCAACTGCAGTCCTGCAGGGCATACTAGCCAGCCCACTCATTTCTTGACTGCCTCCTCCCTTTCTATAGCTTTCGGAGTCAACCCAAGTGAGATGACTGCAGCAGTGAAACACGAGGAACATAGTACAGTTGTGTACACTTTCCATAAATGTAGATGTTAGAGTTTATTCACTGTTGCAGTCTTGGTTTCCCTCCCTCCAGCCCCCTTCTCTCTCTCCTCTCTGTGTATACTACTCACCCCTTGCAGGGGTATTGGTATTTACATTTTACTGGTGGAGATTTTTCCACCATAACTTAGCTCCCTGTTGTGGGGCTCCTGATATTTGGGGCAAGAAAAACTGATGTAATGGCGTCGGCTGTTTGTTTTTATACCCCTGACGACCTGATGTCAGACCTGAAGCGATAACAACCGACCCAGAAATACTGTCTCTGGTATTCGGGCCGACTGAGGGCTATCTGCATGCAGATAATCCAGGTGTGATGACTGCAACAGTGAATACACTCGAATATCTACATTTATGCTAAGTGTACACAACTGTACTTTTCTGTTAACTCTGCTTCTTCTCCGCATCCTCCTATCTTGTGCCTAAAAGCAATTATCCAATCACAAACTATTCTCATGATATCCCTACCCACTTATGTTGTACATTCATTCTCACACCCTACTGTGCTCCCAACCCAACAAAACTTACCAATTCTCCACACTATGTCAAGGCTGATTAACTTAACATATTAAAAGATTTGTACAACACTTACCATGCTGTCGCCCTCCTTTATCACCTTATCCCTCATAGTCTCATTCCTAACATTCCCACCAGTAGAAATAATGAATAAGCACACCTCAACAGTTACTTCATCCTCCCCTATCTTCCCATTAGCTACTCAAAAATCTGTTCAAGCTCATTCCCCATAACTCTATTCCACTTTTGTAATGCAAAAGTACTAAGTGCCAGTCCTAATGTCAAGGTGATACTTCTATCCATGTCAACTAAAAATGCCGTAATAAACTGTCTTTCTCCACCTTCCATCATTGTGGTGATATCCACCCCAACTCCGATCCCTACCAAACAATAAGCACCAACAGTTTAAAAAAGTCACTCTAAACCTTAGAAGCATATGCAACAAAATCACTGATTTTTCAGGCCTGGATGACTCAACACAACCCAGATATCCTTGCCACAACAGAAACCTGGCTAAAACCTAAAAAAAATACTGCTATACGATCCTTTTAAAATCTTTTCAGCAAATGGCACTGAAATTGAATTAGTTCACAATACCGAACTATTAAGAGTCATAATAGGTCTTAAATTTTATTTCCACATCCATAACAATATCAAGAAAACCCATCACAAACTAGGCATGCTTTATAGAAACATTTTCTGAGCACACCCACAAAAATTACTCTAGCCAAAACCGACCTTCTGCCTTCTCTACCCTATGGAGCCCCAGATGTTCTTCGTGTTTCACTGTTGCAGTCATTACATTTGGGTAATCTGCTGGCAGGTTGCCTTCAGTCGGCCTGATTAACAAAGTCTTGGGTCAGTTGCTGTCCCTTCTTCCATGACGTCAGGGGTATAAAACATGCAGCCGA
The DNA here is from genome assembly GCF_019279795.1 of Protopterus annectens. Lineage (NCBI taxonomy): Eukaryota > Metazoa > Chordata > Ceratodontiformes > Protopteridae > Protopterus > Protopterus annectens. The sequence continues at coordinate 189,678,723 of NC_056731.1, forward strand.
CGTCATTACATCAGTCTTTCTTGCCATGCGGTGCCCGAAGCAGAAGCAGTCCGCAAGTGCCGGTCGGCCGATTCCTGAAATTTTCATTTTCGAGTTTCAGAATCAAAGTCTTCAACTTAAAGCTAAGTAGCCCATTGGGGAATTTTTTTCTTACTCCTTACCGATGTCAGTAAAAGTTAATAATTGCATTACTTGTGAAAAACAAATACCTCATAAAGATTTTCATTTGTCCTGTATTCCTTGCCTGGGCCCTGAACACGACGTACCTTCCTGTTGTTTTTGTGCTTTATTTAATCAGCGCACTATCCGTCGTTGGTACATTTTTGCCTCTCAATATTTCGGCTCTCAGTTCAATTATCCAGAAATGTTGGTTAGCCATCCGACTACCGGAATTCTAAAAAAAAACGCAAAGAAAAAGACAGACAGGACGTCTAGGTCCAAAACTGCCGACAACGCTTCTCCTAAGCCAGTCGCATGTTTGCCGATACTCAGTGAGGTGCTTTTGCAGCCCCTGATACCCTTCACTTTTGACTCGCAGGCCTCTACTGAGACCCATTCAGAGTCCGATATGCCGTGAGATGCTTCACCTATGGAACCCGCGGATGTGTCTACCTTGGATGGGTCCAGAGCTGCTGTGCAGGCACCGCCTTCATATTAAACTGACTTCACCTTCTATACTAAGGCCTAAATCTCTATCTATGCTAAAAAACTGACGCCCAGGCCACATGTTCAGGCCCCTATGCCTAAAAAAACAAATGATCAAAATGGCTGAAGATCTTATTACTCTAATCGGGGGTAGTCAAACCCGCCCCCTCTTCTAAGAGGCCTAGGACTGAGCTCGACTATGATTCTTCTGATCAGGACTTTGTTTCTTTTAATTCTTCCAATGACCTGGATTTGTCCATACCTACTTATGAGGAATCTGATGCAGATGATCCCCCCCCCCCCGAGGATTTTTCTTTTGAGGAAACTGCCCAGGGGGGCTAAACCCAGAAAGTATTTAGCATATTTGAGACATGGTTCTTAAAGCGCTGCTTCCTATTGAATCTCAAAAAAACAAAGCTCCTGCTCTTTACTCCTACTTGTAGGTCCACATCAATATATATCACCGTCATTTCTAACAGTGGTACCCTCATATACCCAGACTCTACCACCAAACTCATTGGTAATGCAGTAGACAACAACCTTAACTTCGACACCCACATTAACAACACTATAAAATCAGTTAACAGAAAAATGGGCTGCCTGTACAGAGTCAAACCCTTCCTTAATCCAATAGCAAGAACTACCATTGCCCACTCCCATCTAATCTCTACTCTACTCTATGCCTCACCAATATACACTAACCTATCCAAAAAGAATATTCTCAAACTTGCTACCTCTTAACATAATATTGCCAGATTTGCCACTGGTAAACCCTTCAGAACCCATCACTGTCCGAATCTCAAACAACTCGGATGGCTTGAACTTCAAAACCAGCTTCAACTCATCCAACTTCCAAATGCCATAAGGTCCTTTACCAGCCAAACAGTACTGCAATACTCTCAGACCTCCTAACCCCCTACAAAAATCTTAATGCCTTGCGTTCATCAAATAAACTCCTAGTTGACATCAGCAAGTCTCACAACATGGCAGGGGACTCTCTGTTCTCAAACACAACTGAGAAAAACTGGAACATTCTATCTATTGAACTTGCTTCCCTTCCTTCCTTACCACTCTTCAAACAAAAACTTAAAACCTTCCTCAAAACACACTGGCTGTGCCCTTATACCAACCCTGACTAATGTATCATTAATGCTACTAATATCTTTTCTAGCTGTTCTCTCTCCACTAAATTAATCTTCTGTAGTGCAATGGTAAGCATCTAGTAAGAGCCTGGATACTACTTTTTAGCCACTAGCATATTTATATTATCTTGCTCTAAACTTTGTATATAGTTTTATATTATTTACTGTTAAATGCATAAAATATCTTCTATGTCTATTTGTTTTTTTTGTAACAATTACTGTCTGTATCTGTCTTGGAGCTTTTTTCCCCGGGCCTCTACTGAAATGGACATATATCCAGCTAGACTAGCCCAGTCGGTCAACAAATGTAAAATAAAATAATAAATAAATAATAAATAAAATAAACTTTACATATCTTAAGGGAGCATTTCCACTGGGAAAGTCGGGATTTTTCTGAATCTAAAAAGAGGCTTAGGGATTTCCTTCTTCTACCTCAGCATTAGGCCTTTGGCTATACCTCCTGTGCTAGACATTGTTGATTATTTTTTTTCGGAATCCAGTATGGCTCCTGATTCCCTGCCTCTGGCTCCTAGTAAACCTGAAAGATGCTACAGGGTTCCTTTTCAAAAATCCTGTTGCAGATCCAGAAACCATTTCTCAGGGGCCCAATGGCATTAAGGCTTCTACTGCTAAACATCCTACCCCTTCTGATAGAGACTCCAGGGTTCTGGATAGATGGGGTAAAAAGGTTTATACTTCTGCAACCTTGGAAATCAGGGCTTTAAACTTCTAATTTCATATGCTAAAATATCAACAGCATATTATGGGACTGCTTAAACAGAAAATGATGTTGATGTCTGACTGTGTGGAAAATAAAGATTTACAGGATTTATTGCATTCTGCTGAACAAGTTGGAAAACATACTTTGAAATGTGGTTTTGATTCTTTAGAGGCCTCTTGCAGGGCTGCTGTTATGGGGTCTGTGCTTAGAAGGCATGCTTGGCTTAAGGAGCAATCTCTGCCTGATCATGTTAAAGCAAAATTGTTGGATGCTCCTTTAAATCAGGGCCGCCTGTTTGGCATTAAGGCTGAAGAAGTTCTAAAAAAAGATGGAAGATAAAGCTAAATCTAAGCAAACTGTAAAAGATTTCTTACAAGTGCAACCTCCAAGATTTAGTAGACACTGGCCTACTAAGAATAGGTCCTTTCCAGCTCTTTCCAGATCCACTCAAGCCAAAGCCAAACCCAGACACACCAAAAGCACCAGGTTTCAGTCCCAAGGGACTCTCAGAACTAAGCAATGGGGGGCCTCCACTTCCAAATCTGGAACTAGCAAGACACCCCCCTATATTTAACAGTCTCAATGACTTTCCTTTAAAATTACCAAGCACTTAACTTTTCGCCGCCCCTTTAGGGGGAAGATTGCTCTTCATGCAAAAAACTGGGAAGGCATAACCCAGAACAAATGGGTTTTAAATGTAGTGTCCCAGGGATACAGATTTCATTTCCACACATTGCCAACACCAAACGGATGGCCAGATCTGCCCCCAAATCAGTGGGCAGAGGCTCAGAAACAAGTACTTTCCCTGTTAAACATGGGGGCTATTCAACCAGTACCAAAAGAGGAAAAGGGACAAGGTTTCTATTCCAGACTTTTCCTGGTACCCAGAAAAGACAAATCATGGCATCCAATTCTGGACCTGTGTACTCTAAACACTTTTCTGGACATTCCAAAATTCAGGATGCTGACTCTTCACCACTTAATTCCTATGCTAGGCAAGGATGCCTGGTTGGCAACTCTAGATTTAAGAGGCTTACCAGGAAATCGTACAGAAGATACCTATGCTTCAAAGCATGCTACTTGTATTATCAGTTCTCTGCACTGCCCTTTGGCTTGTCTACTGCGCCCAGGGTATTCACAAAGTGCCTGGCTCCAGTAATTGCATTTTGCAGGCAAAGAAATATTCAGATATATCCATACCTGGACGATTGTCTAATTCAGGCAGAAGACCAGGCCATACTTATAAATCGTGTGGCGTTTGTAAAAAGGGTTCTAACTTGTCTAGGGTACACCATAAACGAAAAGAAATCACAACTGGTACCCTCTCAACAGATTACATTCCTGAGTGCAAGCTTGAATACAACTGCCCAGATGGTTTTCCTCACGCCAGAAAAGCAAATTCATTTGGTAACTTACTTCAAACAAGTGGCCACAAAAACCCTGCTATCTGCAAGACATATACCGCAAGCCTTGGGGTTCATGGGCTCCTCCATTCTTCTAATTCCATATGCAAGACTGCATATGAGGAAACTTCAGTGGTACTTAAAAAGTCTATGGAGTCAACATTGTCACAGCCTGGAAACAATTCCTATCATACCTTGCCTACGCCTGGAGTTCCTGTGGTGGGCAGAGGCCTGCCACCAAAACAAGGGACTACCATTCACACTACCCCCTGCCACCCAAACCCTAACTACAGACGCATCAGACTATTCATGGGGGGGGGGGGGCTCACCTGGATGGGAAGTGCATTCAGGACAAATGGAACCCAAATCAAATGCACCTGCATATCAATCAAAAAGAAATGTTAGCTGTACAGAATGCTCTGACAACCCTCAGGGGACTACCTTCATCCAGGACAACTAATGGTAAAGACGGACAACACCATGGTTATATGGTACATAAACAAGCAGGGGGGTACACATTCCTACCCCCTCTGCAGACTAGCCATGGCATTGTGGAACACAGCCTTGAGCTACCAAGTGCAACTACAAGCTCAATTCCTGCCAGGAAAACTGAATACACTGGCAGACGGACTAAGCACACGAGTGGAAACTGGAACCACTGATTTTCAACATGTTGACAAACAAATGGGGGAGCCCAGATATAGATCTATTTGCTCCCCCCAGAACTACCAGTTGGACAAATTTTGCACAAGGACACCTCACAAAAAAGCCTGGAAAGTGGATGCTCTATCCTTCAGCTGGAAAAACCTATCCGTCTACGCCTTTCCCCCTCTGCCTCTGCTCTCCAAAGTTCTGCTAAAAGTCAAACGGGACACACCAAAAATGATTTTGATTGCTCCAGACTGGCCACGCCAACACTGGTACCCACTCCTGCACAGTGCGCCACAAATAGCTCCATGGTGCCTGTCTCAGACACCTTCCTTGCTGTCTCAGCAGGAAAACCAAATTATGCTCCTTCAGCTCCCAACATTGAACCTTGCAGCTTGGCTAATCACTTAAATTCACCCTTGGCATCCCTCAGCAAACCTGTGATGGATGTCATCTTGGAGGCGAGAAGGCCTAGTACTAGAAAATCTTATGCTGACAAATGGAAACTATTCTGTGCCTGGAACCAGACTTTAGAGATGAGCAGAGCAGCTCAAGTTTTCCACAGATTTTGCAATACTTAACTGAGATGCTTCACAAGGGCCTGTCTTTTTCCTCTCCTAAAATCCACGCTTCAGCTATTTCAGCTCACTATAACACAGAACCACCCCTCTTTTCTCATCCCCTGCTCAACCAGTATCTCAGAGGGGCAAAGAACTTGAGACCACCCAGGTGAGCTCCTACCCCCTGCCTGGGACCTTAACTTTGTTTTGGAGAAGCTCACTTTACCTCCTTTCGAGTCAGCTGCTACTGCAGACTTAAAATTTCTTTCTTGGAAAACAGCCTTCCTCTTAACTATCACTTCAGCTAGAAGGATATCTGAATTGCAGGCCCTTATGGCAGTGGAGCCTTTCATAATCTTTCATGCGGACAGGGTATCTCTTAGGACCAATCCATCCTTCATGCCCAAGGTGGTTTGCAGTGTGGCTCTTAACCAGTCCATTCATTTGCTTACCTTCTATCCAAATCCACAGAACAAAGGGGAACGAATTCTGCATTCCTTGGATGTGCACAGACAACTTAGATTCTACTTGGACAGAACTAAATTTCGAAGAAAATCTGAACAATTGCTAGTGGCATTTGCTGCTGGGGCAGAGTGGCAGGCTATTTCGATACAAACCATTTCTCAATGGATAAGCCATTGCATTCATTTCTGCTATAAGCACCATGGGAAACCTATCCCCCAGGGGATCAGATCTCATTACACCAGGGCTGCATCTACTTCAGCAGCCTTTCGCAGAGGTGTTCCTGTCAGGGATATTCTAGAAGCTGCTGCCTGGAGTTCACTACATACTTTCACCAAGCATTATCGTTTACCAATTTTCTCTAAATCCAGAGCTGGCTTTGCCACTGCTGTCTTGCAAGGCCTTATAGCTGGTCCTAATGCTGTATAAATCCATCCTCCCAAACATAGCTTTGGGAATCTACCTAAATGTAATGACTGCAACAGTGAAACATGAAGAACATAGTATAGTTGTGTACACTTACCATAAATGTAGATGTTAGAGTGTATTCATTGTTACAGTCCTGGTTACCCTCCCTCCAGCCCCCTGTTTTTCTGTTACTATATCTCTACTTTCTTTTACTATGCTTAAAAGCCTTTTTGGTGTATTTGCTTTTGTTGGAGGTATATTTTTGTGTTTTTAATTTTATTTGCTCCCCATTTGGGGGGCACCTGACATCTGGTGCAAGAAAAACTGATGTAATAGCATCTGCTGCATGTTTTATACCCCTGACGACCTGACGTCATGGAAAAAGGGACAGCAACTGACGCAGGACTCAAGACTTTAATTAGGCTGACTGAGGGCAACCTGCCAGCAGATTATCCAAATGTAATGACTGCAACAGTGAATACACTTGAACATCTACATTTATGGTAAGTGTACACAACTGTACTTTCTAACTAATTTGCAATCTTCCATCAAAAAAAAAAAAAAAAAAAGCTGCTACAACAAAATTGCCAACTTTGCCACTAATTCTGTTACCCAGCACTATAAAACTCTGCATACTCTAGCTTTCTGGAACTCCCCCTTCATCTGTATTACATTTAACATAAAACAGTACATGAAATCATACACAATTAGCCTGCCCATCTGTTATCCCTTTAATTGACATATATTTCCCTAAATGAACTGTAAGATCAGAAGACAGACTACTTCTCACCATAAGTAAACCACATAAATCCTCTGGACAAAGCCTATACTCCATAATCAGTAGCAAAAAAAAAAAAAAAAAAGGTAATCCTTACCCCCACCGCCAGAGCTATTTTTAACCTACCTACCTTTAATTGTTCCCTAAAAGAATAATTTACAAAATCACGGACTTGCCCCTGTGCCAGTCCTGGCTGAACTTACTTTCCTTCACTCTTCCCTTTCAGCCTTGTTGACACCTCGCAACCCTCTTCAATCTCCTACTCCACTAGCTTACCATGTTTACTTTATCTCTGCAGATCTTTCCTGTATCTCTTTCCACGCTACTCACCTAAGCTACCTGAGGACACCCTACCTTGCACTGTTCTTATCTTTCTCTCCATCCGTACTTCCTTCTGTAACCCTAATATGAGCACCCTCTTTGATACTAAGACATCACTCTGTCTCCCTTCATTGTCTCTAGTTATGTAGTCTCTAATGCTGTGTCTTTCGGCTTTTCCCGGTTAGGGGTCGCCACAGTGGAACTCCGGTCCGCTAATGATTGGCAGTGGATTTTTACGTGCAGAGTTGCCAGCCCTGAAGCAAACCTTCAACGAAGGTACGCCAATTCACGCACGTCTCCACACAGAAGACGCTCTAGCTGAGAATCGAGCAGGACAACATCTTACTGTGAGGCGACAAATGTAGTCTCTAATGACATTTTTTAAAAAAGGATAGTAAAATTGTCTCTGGTCTCATTGATCTCATTAATGCATGTAACAAAAAAAATGACTAATGATTTTTCCTTGGATTTTCTATAAATCATGTTATTGATATTCATTGTTCTGTAATAAAAAGTTTGTGTTATGTTTTTCTCATAGCACTTGCTATGTTTTGTAAAGTTGCATAAGATTTTGATTGTGATTGGCACTTTTCTTCCCAGGCTTCCACCAAAAAACTGGCATATTTTGGCATAGTCAGACTTTCCCAGTAAACAAATGACAATTTTTTTTTTTTTCTGTCTAGTAGTTCTTTCTATCAAAATGTCTAAACAATGATTGTTAAATGGTTAGGTTATAGTGATTTAAAGCATGTGTTTTCTATCATATATTTATAGATGTATATGTGCTGATTAACTGTAGTACACTATAGTAGTAGAATTTAGAGAATTTAGGATAGTTTCTTCTGTTAGCAGAATTATTTGGATAATCCCTGAGGGTATGTTAGACAGTCGGAAGTTTAAAAAGTGTGCCCGTTTGTGGACTCAAACTTCATCCACATAATCCACATACTTTGTGTGTATTGTTTTGGTGTTGCCCAACTTGCCGCACAGTGTCAAGCTAGTACCTCCAGTGCCAGGCACTCCAGACTAGGAGGGAGAGGCTCATTGTCAAGGACCTTCACCCATCATAGATAGGGTATGTGATTAATGAATCATCATTTTTAGCATTGCCTCTTTTCTAGCCCGCAAGCATGGTAAGAGCCCCAAAGAGATGCAAGGTGGTTAAAGATGGAGATGGAGCCCGAAAAGTTAAGAAAACTTTGCCAGGATCAGACATTGCTTTGTAAACTAGTCACACTAGCTTGGGATATGGCTTCACAGCACAGTCTTACTCTACAGGAATCCTACCTTCTGTCAGAGCAAAATTATGTAGCAGATAAGCTGAGCAGGACCAGGACAGAGCTTCATGAATGGAAACTAGATTGCAGTCTATCAAGCTTTGATCCATCTGTGGGGAGTTCCTCAAGTGGACGACTTTGCCTCCTTTCCAAACAATGAACTGGCAAGATTCTGTTATAAGGCTCACTGCAAGAAGGCCTGGAAGATCGATGCTTTTTGTCCCCCTTTAGATAGGAATGCTCTTGTATGCTTTTCCACCATTTCCTGGGCACTTCTGAAGTCTCGGGAGTCACCCAGGATCACTGTGGTAACTACCTTCTGGTCTAGGCAACTGTTTCTCCTTTCATTTGGAAGTGGCCAGCGGCAGTTACCACAAGCTTCCCCACAGACTGTATCTACTCACACAAGAGCAGGGGTGTTTGATACACCCTGACAGATCATTTTCATTTAACTGCCTGGATGATAAGGTCTTGATTCCTTTTTGGCACCCATTGCCTGAGGGCATGCAGCAGGTATTAATGGAGGCAAGAAAGCCTGCTGCTAGAAAATCATATATTAGCAAAGGGTATGGGTTTTCTAGTTGGTGCCAACAAAATCAGCACCCATTTAAGGCTAGTTGTTTTCTGGTTTTACAATATTTGTGTGAGTTACTGTCCTTTGGCCTTTCTTATTTATGAAGGTTCATGTATTGGCCATTACAGCATGCATGCTCCCAGGTCTTTCATTGCAGCCTCATGTCAGAGTTCTGGAAAGGGTTTTCCTACCCGGGGTTGTCCAGTGTCACTGGCTGCACAGCAAAGCAAAAAAAAAAAATAAGTCATATATACTAAAGGGGGTAAGAAGTGGCCAAGCGATGGGCTAGGCTTGTAAATGCCCTCGGGCAGATAGCCTAGTATGAACCTATGAACCTATGAACCTATAAGAGGCCTCCAGGAAAGCTAGTGGCCCCTTCCTTCGGATCTTAATTTTATGTTAGAGAAGCTAACATTACCTCAGTTTGAACCAGCTAATCTGGCTGACTTGCAGTTCTTAGCATGGAAAACAGTTTTACTGATTACTCTGACCTCTGCAAAAAGGATATTTTGAGTTGCAAGCTCTTATGGTGTGTCAGCCTTAACTCCCTTTCAGGAAGGACAGGGTTTCTTTGAGAACTAATCCTGTTGTGCCTAATTAAGCCAAACTGTTTATCTCCCATCTCCCATTTTCTTTATTGAACCTAAAATTGAGGAAGAAAGGATACTCCATACCTTGGATACCCACAGACAACTCTTGTACCATCTTAACATAACTAAATCATCTGAAGTAGTTACTTCATTTGATCTGCAACCTGTGGGTGTCGGATCCGACCTCGGATCCGATCCGGCAGCTTTCCAAGCTCCAAGATCCGAGCTCCTAGCTCCTCCCCCTACCCATAATCCCCTAGTACCAACCACATTACCCCAGATCGTTTTTTGCCGCGGCTATAGAAACTTCCTTGTGAAGAGCTCCTGGCTGGGTGAGATCATTGCTGGTTTTTAAACCAATTTTTCTCTCAAAGTTTTCGTGTGTGTGTGTTAGTTTCCCTTTTCTGCTTCTTCTGCTACTTTTTTGGGTCACTTTTGTTAAATTTATAACTAATTTATCTTCACTCCCCTCCCCCTCCTAGTGTTTGGGTGTGTGTGTGAAAGGTGTCAGAAGGGCCTAAGGCCATTTTCTCTAAATGTACTGAGTGTGGCCACAAGCTTTCTCCAGCTGATGGCCACACTCAGTGTGTTTTGTGCCTGGGGGCAGCCCATTTGTCAGAGGCCTGCCATATCTGTGTGGCCTTTAACCCCCGGGCACTCCGGGATAGGAAGAACAAGCTCCCCCAGGAGTCTGCTTCTTCTTCCTCTCCCGTTCGGGCTCCAGCTGCTTCAGCAGCTTTGGTGCCATCTGTCCCCTTAGCTCTACCCAGCACTCAACCTCCCTCATCGGGTTTGAGCTCTGGGGAAGCTAGTGCCTCTGCCCTCAGAGAGAAAAGGCACAAGGATAAGGATGAACATAAGTCCTATAAAAGGCGGACCGAATCTCATCCTTCGGCTCCGCCAGCAAAACTATTAAAATCTCCCTGGAGGGTCTCCGGATCCCCCTCCTCTCGGCGCCGTTCGCCCTGTTTTTTGCCGGAGCCGGAGGAGGAGGATAAGTCTCCCTCGAGATCTTTGAGGCGGCCCTCCCGGCCTGCCTCTACTACTTCATCGAGGTCGACCCGAAGCATCTCCGAAGCGGATATGGATCGGATGATGCGTCGGTTCTTACAGACCCAAATGCAGATGGGGATGCTCTTGCCCCCCCCCCTCTGTGGGGGAGTGCAGCCCCCATATTTGCCCCGATCACTGCTTCTCCGACCCATTTTTGGGTCTCAGAGTCATCGGATCCAGGCCCTTTCGGACCCGGGGAACTGTCGGCGCCGTTAGCGGTTGTCTCTTCAACGCCGACTATACCTTCGAGCTTGTCGGATCTGAGGGAGTTGCTGTGTCTTTGGCGCTGTTGGCGTCGGAGCACACCTCTGCCTCAGCGCCGACTGCATCGGCTCTGACCCCGATCCCTTCCTCGGATCTCAGGAGATTGCTCAGAGGCTGGTGAGAGTGGCTCTCCTTCGGCTTTTGAGGTAGTGGAGAGGGTACTGTCGAGGTCCTCCAGATCCCCGACCCGGGCTTCAGATCCACCCGTACCCCCACTGTATGAGGGTCTGTCTTCCATCATCCGTCCATCTGAACAGCCTGCCCAAGCCCTCCAGCTAGTTCCCATGGAGGAACAACAACCCGTGGACAAGCCCTCTTCGGACAGTCCCACCGAGGAGGTCCCTCGAAAACATCAGTGCAAAAGGAGGCACCTGGACTCCCCCGAGTCCATTACCACAGACACGGACTTAGATGATACGGAGGGTTCCCCAAGGTCACCCCCTGAAGATGTCTCCTTTGGAGATGTCATGGAAATGCTGCGTATTAGAGGGGGGTGGTCAGCCCAGAAGCCTTCCCTTGATGAGTCCGTGTTCCTGGAGGCCTGGGGGTGTCCCCTCCGGCCGACCCCCTGGTGGACTTAATTACCACCAGGGCTTGGAAGGAGCCCGACACCATGGAGCCAATTCCAAGGCGCCCCGATAAAGTCCTCAGCCCACCCACAGATAGACCGTCTTGGGCCAAAGGAACCCCCGTTGATGCTATGTTGGTGGCGGCAGCCACCAAGAAAGAACTTGCACAGGAGAGTTCTTCGGTTCACCCGCCGGATAAGGAATCTCTAGCGCTTGACCGGATTGGGAAGCGGATGTTTGCTTCAGCGACTTTTTCCATAAGGGCGCTGAACTATATGGCACATACCATTAGGCTACAGCGAGACTTGATTAAGGAATACGCTGCAGCCCCCCCAGAGTCCATGTCGGTCCCAGACAAAAAGGTTTTTGAGACTCGAATGGCCACTCTAAAATCCATCTCAAATACTTCTATGCGGCTTCTCTCCCATGCAATGGAGCGAGCCACTAGAGCTAGCGGAGCCGGGGTTGTCTTGCGACGTCTCTCCTGGCTCCGTCTGTGTGACTTCACAAACCCCTTCAAGGCGTCCTTCGCGAACGCCCCTTTTGACGGTTCTGCCCTGTTTGGCAAAACTGTTCGCGACATGCTGGTCCAAAGCGAAAAGAATGGGAAGACGCTGTCTGCTGTCGGAGTCTGCTTCTCTAATCCCCAAAGATCCTTCTCCAGGAATCAGAGGGGACAAAAGAAGCTGTGGTTCCGTAAGTCTCAGCAATCCCATCGTGCTGCGGACCACTCGTCCTCCAGAGGCAGAGGAGGACAAGGTGGATGCCGGCCCAGAGGCAGAGGGAGGCCGCGTAATTTCGGGTCTAGAGAACCTTTCTTGGACAGACCCGTGCAACAGCCCTGAGGGCTTGCCCGACTGTCCCTCTCTGGAGGCAGTCGGGGGGGGGGGTGATTGTTGGAGCACCTGTCAAACTGGGAGTCCCTTACAACAGATCGATGGGTGCTCCGTATCATATCCGGAGGTTACTACATTCCATTCATAAACCTTCCCCCCCAAATCCAGACGCCTCCCCGATGTCCCACCCGATCAGAGGGAGGCAGCGGCTTTGGAAATTTCAAAGCTGCTAAGAAAAAGAGACATCCAGCCCGTCCCCCCAGACCAGTCCGGATTGGGTTATTACTCAAGGTTCTTTTTGGTGCCAAAGAAAACGGGGGGGACCTCAGACCCATATTAGACCTTTCCGCCCTGAGCCTGTTCATACCCAAGGAAAAGTTCCGGATGGTCACTCTCCAATCTATTCTCCCCCTGCTGCGGGAGAACGACTGGATGTGCTCACTAGACCTCAAGGATGCGTATTACCACATATTAATGGACAAACGATCCAGGAGGTTTCTCCGCTTCCGGCTCGGAGCCAGTCATTATCAATTCAGGGTTCTTCCATTCGGCCCCACCTCAGCCCCCAGAGTGTTCACCAAGGTCATGGCAGTGGTTGCAGCCCACCTGAGACTCCAGGGCATTCAGGTCTTCCTTTACCTAGACGACTGGCTCCTCACCGCGACCAACAAGCATCAGCTCTGTACGGCGAGAGATTATGCTCTGTCTCTGGCCCACAACCTAGGCATCTCAGTAAACGAGCAGAAATCCTGCCTGTGCCTCACTCAAGCCCTAGAATTCATAGGGGCCAGGTTAGTTACACAAATCTCCAAAGTTGTTCTAACGTCAGTCAGGCTGAACAGCTTGTCATTCCAGGTGTTAGCCCTTCTTCGGAGCCCTGATCCTCCAGCGGGGTTGGTCCTGAGGGCACTGGGGTCTCGTTTGCAAATGCGCATATTACAATGGACCCTTCAAGTCCAATGGTCCCTGTCGATCCACCCATTATGCATGCCAATCCCCCTGAGCAGGGTGTGCAGGGACTCCCTTCTGTGGTGGTTACAGGCGCAGGAACTCAGAGAAGGGAGACCCTTTGTAATTCCTCCGGCCAAAGCCACGTTGACCACGGACGCTTCTTGCCTCGGGTGGGGGGGGCATTGTTCAGGCAGATCCGTTCAAGGCACGTGGACTCCCCTAGAGACTGCATTATATATCAACGTCCTAGAGATGAGGGCGGTGCTTTTAGCGTTGCAAGCTCTCTACGACCTTCTTCCCATAGAGACTATTGCAATCCAGACGGACAACATGTCAGTAGTCTGGTATATAAACAAACAAGGAGGGACCAGATCTTAACCCCTGTGTCGAGAAGCCATGAGAGTGTGGGAATGGGAGATTTCCACCAACCGCTTTCTGATAGCAATGCACATTCCGGGGTGGTCCAACATATTAGCGGACAAGCTAAGTTGAGTGTTCCTCACTCCATACGAGTGGTCTCTGAATCCATCTGTTGCGGAGCAGATCTTCCACAAATGGGGTCAGCCTCTGCGACCTTTTTGCTTCTCCTTTAAACACAAAATGCAGCGAGTACTTCGCGATAGTTCCCCCCAGAGACGCTCTAGTCCATGCTTGGCCTCCTTTATGCTTATCCCCCCTCCCACTTACGATGAAATTAATTTAGAAAGCCTGTCGGTTGGGGAGCAGAGTTATCCTCATAGCCTCATTCTGGCCTCGACAGATCTGGTTCCCCTTTCTGCGGTCTCACTGTGTGGCTCCCCCATGGATTCTGGATCCCAGTCCAGACCTAATCTTGCACCCAGCGAGATGCCATACCCCAAACCTGGTCAATCTCAAACTTGCTGCTTGGTTGATCTAGTTCCATTAATGGCTAGGACTCCCGGTATCTCATCCCCCGTTAAGGCCATTCTGGTGGTGGCTCATAAACCATCTACCAGGAAACTTTACAACAGTAAATGGAAACGTTTTTCCATCTGGGCCAAAGATAAAGAATTGGACCCCTTTACTGTCCCTATTCCGACTATTCTGGACTTCCTCTCCCTGCTTTTTAGACAGGGAGCAAGTGCCTCCAGAGTCAAGGTGCAGTTGGCGGCCATCTCCCATTTTCATGTGGGGGACGGCATAGGCTCCTTAACATCTACTAAGTTGTGCAAAACCTTCTTAAGAGGCGTTTTTCTTTTGAAACCACCTGTCAGGACTGTGGTTCCCCCGTGGGATCTCACTCTGGTCTTACAAGCCTTAACGAGACCACCTTTTGAGCCGGCGGCCTTGGTTCCGTTAAAGTTCTTGTCTTGGAAAACTGCTTTCTTAGTGGCTATTACTTCGGCCAAGAGAGTTTCAGAATTACAAGCTCTGTGTATTAAACCTCCGTACCTTATTTTTCACAAAGATAGTGTCCCTCAGGACTAACCCGTCTTTCTTGCCTAAGGTGGCTACAGAATCAAACATTAATCAATCAATAAATCTTCCTGTATTTTTCCCAAATTTTTACAACAAAGGAGAAATATACATTGCACAAATTGGATGTACACAGACAACTGCGTTTTTACTTGCACAGGACTAAAGAGTTTCGCAAATCGGACCAGTTGTTTGTTTCTTATGCAAAATCAGCCATGGGCAAGGCAATTGCTAAAGTGACTGCAGCAAATTGGATCTGTCAGTGCATTATGCTGGGATACACCTCATCTGGGAAGCCAGCTCCGGTTGGCGTCCGTGCTCATTCCACAAGATCTGTAGCTACCTCAACAGCCTTTTGGTCTAGGGTTCCAGTAGACTATATTTGTTCAGCAGCTATCTGGTTCTCATCTCATACCTTCATTTCTCATTACAAACTGGATATCTTTTCCAGAAGTAGGGCTTCTTTTGGCTCCGCGGTGCTTTGGAATACCCTTCCGTAAGGACCACCCAGGTTCTGTAGGTTAGCTGGGGACTCTGTCCCACAGGTTGCAGATCAAATGAAGTAACTACTTCAGATATAGAAGTTATGTAATCACCATAACGTTCCATCTGAGTAGATACTTCATTTGTCTGCAACCGACCCCCCCCTGCCATCCCCCGAACCTTGGGAAAATTCTCTGATCATTGGGAGTTGGTTTATGTCTCGAGTTGGTGAGGCAAAAAAAAACGATCTGAGGTAATGTGGTTGGTACTAGGGGATTATGGGTAGGGGGAGGAGCTAGGAGCTCGGAGCTTGGAAAGCTGCCGGATCGGATCCGAGGTCGGATCAGACACCCACAGGTTGCAGACAAATGAAGTATCTACTCAGATGGAATGTTATGGTGAGGACATAACTTCTATATGTTAAGTTGTCAGTCTCACCTTCATTCTTGCTTGATGGGTTCGGAGCCGATCCTCGGCTCCGACTCAGCACTTGCTAAGCTCGAGAGTCACTTTTACCAGCTCGAGGCAGCCCCATATCCCATGATGCAAGGCGGTAAGTACCCAGATCTCGTTTGCCACTTTGCTGATGAGGTCCTCCTTTTGCCAGCTCCTGATAAGTGTTTAGTATTACTAATTTTTAGCCCCCAATCAGAAAATTTTTCTCTTTCTTAGATTTCTATCTTTCTTAGACACTTTTGAGGCCTTTTCTGACTAACTTTTTTCCTTCTTTACCTTTTTATTCAGGCCTTTATTCCCTCCCATCCCCCCTGTTAGGGTGTGTGTGTGTGTGTGTGTGTGTGTGTGTGTGTGTGTGTGTGTGTGTGTGTGTGTGTGTGTGTGTGTGTGTGTGTGTGTGTGAGTTTACAATAACTTCTCATAGTTACTTGTCTGATTCGGGACTGTGTGTGTACTGTTTTGAAGCACTATGTCTAAAGAACAGAGGGTCTCTGGCTTCAAGAAGTGTGACTCGTGCTGTCAGAAGATGTCCCTGACAGACTGTCACACTTCTTGTTTATACTGCCTGGGACCTCTCCACCTGCAGGACTCCTGTGCAATTTGTCACTCTTTTAGCCAGAGAGTCCTGCAGGAAAGGAGAAATAAACTTATTTTAAGGGGTCTCCTTAAACCGGAGGGCTCCCCGGCAAAATCGGCTCTGGGCAAGCCTTCTAGGACTACCAAGGTCCAGGCTTCAGTTTCTAAGCCTCCGGCCTTGGCTCTGATTCCTTCGGAGTCGAGATCGGCTCCAGCTGGAGCCGATCCTCACTTGGCTAAATCCTCGGCACCGATGGCTATCTGTGCCGATACTGTTACTGTCACGTTGGTGTCTGCTCCGACTGGCTCTGACCACCATGTGGCTCAGGCTTCGGTGTCAGCGCCGACCGGCTCCGACACCATTGTTTCTTTGCCCGTATCGGCTCCGGCTGGAGCCGATACATCTGCCCCACACCGAGCGAAAAGTTATCGGCTCCGTCTGGATCCGTGGGGTCTTCGGCTCCGATGGTCCCTTCGAGGAAGAGGTCCAGGTCTCCCTCTTTGGAACCGATACTGTCGGCTCCGGCCTCACCTCTTCTTTCGGAGCGGAGCCATCGGAGCCGATCATCGAGGTCTTCCAGGTTGTCAGACCATGATTTAGAGAGAGTGGTAAGCAGATTACTAAAATCACAGGCATTAGCCCAAATGCTTCATAGTCCATCTCAGCAGACGACTATTAGTCCACACCCTCTTCAAATTCCTCCTTCGACTCTACCCCAGAGTTTGGAGCTGGAGTCTACAGGAATAGTTACTGCTGTGGCTGAAGGCCAGATACCCCCCCCCTTCTGCGCCTTCAGCATCTACTCTTATCTCCTCCTCGAGACCTTCCTTGGAGGGATTCGGTGGCCGGGCTTCCCTGGTCTGCTCCGAGGGGGTGAGTGGCATCGGACCCTTGTCCGACCCCGCTCTTCCCCTTGGAGCTTCGGCCTTGGTGAGCTCGGCTCTGACATCTTCCTCGGAGCCTTCCCTTTCGGTGGGCCCGGGAGTCCCAGCTTCTTCGGAACGGGTTCTCTCGGATCTCCCTGGGAGGGGAGCCTTCAAGGTGATGAGGAGTGTGCTGGCCCCTGGGCTCAGTCAGCAGTCTATTCCTTTAGCTCCTCCCTCTACGGTGCCTGTTGATATCTCTTCCCACTCTCTTGCACCCGGACCGAGAGATCCACCGCCTCAGGTTTCCCCACTGGGAGGAACCCCCTCTTCCGAAGGTTCTCCAGATCCGTCAGGAGATCCTCCGCCCAAGAGGACTTGTAAGAGGAAGCACCTAGACTCCCCTGAGTCTATTGCTTTGGATACCGACTTAGATGAGTCGGAGGGGTCCCCAAGATCCCCCTCTGAGGATGTCTCCTTTTCAGACATCCTAGAACTCCTGAAACAGAGGGGAAACTGGCCCACCATAAATCCCTCCGATGATGAGTCGGTATACCTAGAGGCATTTGGTTCTCGACCCTCCACCTCCTGGGTGTCTCCGCATTTTGACCCCCTCATGCAGGTAATCGCTCGAAAGGCTTGGCCTTCTCCTGACTCTGTAGAGCCTGTTCCCAGGAGGCCTTCTAAATTTATTACAGCCCCTTCCGAACAGCAATTCCTTACGAAAGGTGTCCCGGTTGATGCCATGGTGGTGGCGGCCGCCACTAAAAAGGAACTTGCAGATCCTTCCGTACCAGTCCATCCTCCTAACAAGGATTCCAGGACCATGGACAGGTATGGTAAGCGGATGTTTTCCTCAGCGACTTTTGCCATGCGTTCGTTGAACTATTTGTGTCACTTCTTCACCAGACTCCAAAGGGACATCCTTAAGGAACTAGGTGAAGTAGTACAGGATCCTACAGCTCAGGGGGCACGAGACAAGATTGCTTCTCAGCTAGGAATCCTTAACTCCATCACCAACTCCTACATGCGGCTGATTTCGTATGCAGCAGATGGGGGCGAGTAGAGCCGCAGGCACAGGAGTGGCTCTGAGACGTCAAGCCTGGATGCGGCTCTGTAATTTTGCTGATCCCTTCAAGGCGTCCTTCACAAACTCTCCCTTTGATGGGTCAACTTTGTTTGGTCCTCAAGTGAAGGATACATTGACCAGGTGTGAGCAGGACGGCAAGACTCTTTCTGCCGTAGGGGTCTGTTTTTCCACCCCTTCTAGACCTTACCCCAAAGGACAGAAGGGTGGAAAGATGTGGTTCCACAAATCCCAAGGAGGCACGCTGGATACACGTGGTCAGTTTACCCCTAGAGGCAGAGGGGGTAATAATAACAGATGCCGCCCTAGAGGCAGATGGGGTCCACAAAACCAGGGAAGCAGAGAGTCTCTCTCTGACAAGTCCTTCCAGCATCCCTGAGGTGTTGCCCGACTGTCCATCCTTGGAGGCAGTCGGGGGAAGATTATCGCTGTACCCACAAGCCTGGCTTTCCCTCTCACAAGACAGATGGGTACAGTCGATCATATCCGAGGGTTACAAAATTCCTTTCGAGGAAAGTCCTTCAATCACAAAATTCCCTTCCAGATGTGCCACCCGTCTAAGGGAAATCGCAAAGTTAGAAGTATCAAAACTTCTACACAAAAGGGCCATTCAGCCAGTTACAACAGACCATTCAGAGCCCGGAATCTACTCAAGGTTCTTTTGGTCCCCAAAAGACGGGAGATTGGAGACCAATATTGGATCTCAGCAGACTCAACAAGTCTGTGAAAAGACGAGATTCGAATGGTCACACTTCAATCAATTTTGCCCTTCCTGAGCAAAGACAACTGGATGTGCTCAATAGACCTTCAGGATGCGTACTCTCACATAAAAATTCACAGACGCTCCAGAAGGTTTCTCCGCCGGCTGGGGTCCAGTCATTTTCAATTCAGAGCCCTGCCCTTTGGTCTCACTACAGCCCCCAGAGTGTTCACCAAATGTATGGCAGTGGTCACGGCTCACCTGAGACGTCAAGGATTCCAGGTGTTTCCGTATCTCGACGACTGGCTCCTTTCAGCCACCACCAGGTATCAACTTCTCCAAGCCAGGGATTACACCCTAAATCTCTGCACTCAGTTAGGAATTTCGATCAACTACAAAAAATCCTCCTTGTTGCCCTGCCAGTCTATTACTTTTATAGGCGCAAATTTAGACACTGTTCGGATGTCAGCAACCGTCACAGACCAAAGGATTTTAGATATCCAAAGTCACGTGTGGATTATCCTCGCCAGCAAAAAGGTACAAGCCAGACTGGTCCTGAAAGTGTTGGGCCTCATGGCAGCGGCCATTACCCTTCTTCCCTTGGCCCGCTTCTACATGCGTCTTCTTCAATGGATGTTGTTCACCCAGTGGTCTTACCAACAACTTCCCATGTGTCACCAAATCCTGGTGACACAAGCTTGCAAAAAACACCTATCCTGGTGGATTTCTTCTCCCCAGATTCATCAGGGCAGACCCTTTGTATCCCCGGCCCCGGTAGCCACAGTCACTACGGACGCCTCCCTGATCGGGTGGGGGGGTCATTATCAGGGCAGGATGGTTCATGGGACGTGGCAACCATTCGAATACCACCTGCACATAAATGTCCTAGAGATGAGAGCAGTGCTTTTAACGTTGCAAGCCCTCAACGACTTTCTTCCCTTGGGAACAATTGCAGTTCACACGGACAACGTGTCTGTAGTATGGTATATCAACAAACAGGGCGGAACCAAGTCCTACCCCTTGTGTCGAGAAGCTCTCAGACTTTGGCAATGTGCGATCTCCTCTCATCGGTTTCTGGTAGCAACGCATATCCCTGGGAAAACCAACTTTTTAGCGGACAGATTGAGCAGAGCTATTCTCATGCCTCACGAGTGGTCTCTCAAACAATCTATAGTGGAGGAGATTTTTCTAGAATGGGGCCGCCAATGTTGCGATCTTTTTGCTACTCCCCAAAACAGCAAATGCCCAGACTTCTCTCTCTTCCCACTGCCAGGCCATCCCCCCAGAGATGCTCTCACCCAGGATTGGCCCCAGGGACTTCTTTATGCCTTTCCTCCCTTTCCATTGATTCCACAAGTTCTCCAGAAAGCCACCGTTTTGAGAGCCAAAGTGATTCTCATTGCCCCCTATTGGCCTCGACAAATTTGGTTTCCGTTCCTCCATCGTCACCTATTGGTGCAGCCGTGGCATCTGGACCCAGTGCCAGACCTTCTGACCCACCAATCGGGACACCTGCATCGGTCTATTCCTTCTCTCAACCTCACAGCTTGGTTGCTCCACTTCCTTCCTTAGCCAGGCTTCCTATGATCTCTAACCCTGTGAGGGATATCATAGTGGCTTCTCTTAAATCCTCTACTAGAAGGATTTATACCAGCAAGTGGAAACGCTTCTCTTGTTGGGCAAAATCAAAGAATATAGATCCCTTTACTGCCCCTGTTCATGCAGTTTTGGATTTTTTAGCGGAAATCTTTCACTCGGGCTCTTCATCTTCCACGGTTAAAGTTCAGTTGGCTGCTATCTCCAACTTTCATGTCGGGTTTGCAGATCACAACATTATGTCCCACAGGCTTTGTAGAGCCTTTCTAAAAGGGATTTTTCTCCTTAAACCTCCTGTCAGAAGTCCTCCTCCTCAATGGGTCCTAAATCTAGTGCTGACATCCTTAATTCTTCCTCCCTTTGAGCCAGCTGTTTCATGTTCTCTGAAGTTTCTTTCATGGAAAACACTCTTCCTTGTCGCTATTACCTCGACCAGGAGAGTGTCAGAACTTCATGCCCTTTCTGTTTGTCCCCCTTATTTGGTCTTCCACAAGGACAGGGTATCCTTGAGAACTAATCCATCCTTTTTGCCTAAGGTGGCTTCGAAAACTAATTTGAACCAATCTATTGATCTCCCTGTATTTTTCCCTAATTACTCTAACAGATCGGAACAAAAATTACATTATCTTGATGTTCACCGCCAACTCAGATATTATTTGGACAGAACAAAACAATTCTGGAAATCCGATCAGCTCTTTCTTTCTTATGCTGAAAATAAGAAAGGCCTTCCTGTTTCCAAAGTGACCTTATCTAGATGGCTTTCTTCCACCATCTCTGAAATCTATCAGCTCAGGGGCAAACAGCTGTGCTCAAAACCAAAAGTGCATTCCACCAGAAGTCTAGCCACTTCCACAGCCTTTCAGGCTAGACTCCCTTTAGACACTATTTGTGCAGCAGCCACTTGGGCCACTCCTCATACCTTTGTTTCTCATTACAAATTGGATTTGGCCTCCAGGGATAGAGCCAGTTTTGGTTCTACGGTTCTCAAGAGTCTGTTCCATTGAGCCACCCAGGATAGAGGTGCTAGGGACGCGGTCCCATCAAGCAAGAATGAAGGCGAGATTGACAACTTAACATTGGGAAGTTATGTACCTACCATAACGTTCCATGTTAGTTGTCTTCTCTCGCCTTCTTTCTTGCGACCCTCCCTCCTACCCCCTTGCCTGGACAGACCTTGTTCTCCTTTATCTGGAAGATTGCTTCTTTAGGCTTCAGTTAGTTACCTGGTTCCCATTTCAGCCCTTCCTTAGGGTAATTGCTTTCTTTCCTCAGTGGAAAGTTTTTTCTGTGCTAGGTGTGTCTCCCTATAGGTACAAACGAGATCTGGGTACTTACTGCCTTGCATCATGGGATATGGGGCTGCCTCCAGCTGGTAAAAGTGACTCTCGAGCTTAGCAAGTGCCGAGTCGGAGCCGAGGATCGGCTCTGAACCCATCAAGCAAGAAAGAAGGCGAGAGAAGACAACTAACATGGAACGTTATGGTAGGTACATAACTTCTCATTTCAGATCTTTGGATCAGTTGATGTTCTTCATGTTTCACTGTTGCAGTCATCACACTTGATTTATCTGCCTGCAGGTAGCCCTCAGTCGGCCCAAATACCAGAGTCCTGGGATTTCTGCGTCGGATGCTGTCACTTCTTCCGTGACGTCAGGTCGTCAGGG
Organism: Protopterus annectens; assembly: GCF_019279795.1. Lineage (NCBI taxonomy): Eukaryota > Metazoa > Chordata > Ceratodontiformes > Protopteridae > Protopterus > Protopterus annectens. The sequence goes on from NC_056731.1 coordinate 189,700,787, forward strand.
ATATAAAACATGCAGCCAATGCCATTACATCAGCTTTTCTTGCCGAGCAGAGTCCGAAGCAGAAAACGTTCACAAGTGCCAGTCGGCCGCCTCCTGAAATTATAGTTTTTCGAGTTTCAGACCTGAAGTCTTCTAAAAGATAAGTACCCCGTTGGGGATCCATTTTTCTTGCTCTAACTGATGTCAGGAAAAATTAATAATGGTCTTGCATGTGGAAAGCAAATACCTCACAGAGATTTTCATTCTTACTGCGTCACCTGTTTAGGCTCAGACGAACAACGTCTCTTTCTGTTGGTTTTGTGCCTTGTTCAACTCCCGAACTATTCGTCGCCAGGCTATTTTTGTCGATAAATTCTTTCGCTCTCATTCTCCGTATTCCGAAATCGCTTCGATTAATCGTATGGCTATCAGTCTTCCTAAAAAATGTAAGGATAAAGACAGACTGCATAGCTCCAGAACTGCAGACGATGCTTCCGTTAAGCTAGTCGACAGTCTGCCAGTACTCAGTGAGGCGCTTTCACAGCCCGTGATACCTGCTTCTACAGATTCGCAGGCCTCTATTGAGACCTATTCAGTATGCCGCGAGATGCTTCTTTGACTATGGAACTTGCGGCTGTCTCTGCCTTGGATAGGTCTGGAGCCGCTGTGCAGGCACCGGCTTCTGAGGGTGTATTCAGGCCTTCCTATGTTCATATTGAACAAACAACTTCGTTTCAAACCAAAAAGACCAAATTCCTCAGGCCCAGAGTTCGCACTATGGCTAGGAAACTGGCGACCAAAGCTGGCTGAAGACCTTATCACTTTAATTAGGGGAAGCCGGCCTTCCCCTCTAAAAGACCTAGAATTTGTTTTCCTTCTGATTCTTCAGATCATGACTTTGACCTTTCTGATTACCAGGACATACCTTTATCTATTTGAGGATTCTGATGCAGAGGATTCCATTCCCTCTGCTTCCCCACCAGAGGATTTTTCTTTTCGTGAAACCTTGCATACCCTTGGAGAGCATTTCCGCTGGGAGTGCCAGGACTACCCACAGTCCAAAAAGAGACTCTGGGAATTTTTAAACTTGCTCAGCACAGGGCTCTAGCTATCCCTCCTGTTCTGGAAATTGTAGATGTCTTCATGGAATTCAGCCTTACACCTGATACTTTGCCTCCATCTCCCAGGAAACCTGACTGGTACTACAGAGTACCTGACTCACACAAATTCCTCTTTAAGAATCCTGCTGCGGATCCAGATACCATTTCCCTGGGACCTAAAGGCATTAAGGCTACTACAGCCAAAAACCCTACCCCTTCGTACAGGGATTCTAAGGCTTTAGACAGGGTAAGAAGGTTTATACTTCTGCTACTCTTGCCATCAGGGCATTAAATTGCCAGTTTCATATGTTAAAGTAACAGCAACATATTATGGAACTATTTAAACACAAAATTGTTAATTCCTGATTGTGCAGAACGTAAAGATGTACAAGAGTTAATGCATTCATTTAACCAAGTTGGAAAACATACTTTGCAATGTGGTTTTGATGCCTTAGAAGCATCTTGCAGGGCTGCTGTCACTGGGTCTGTTCTTAGAAGGCATGCTTGGCTTAAGGAATAAATCTTGCCAGACCATGTCAAAGCAAAATTACTAGATGCTCCATTAAACCAAGAACGTCTGTTTGGCACTAAAGCAGAAGTCCTCAAAAAGATGAAGGAAAAAGCTAAATCTATGCATACTTTTAAAGATTTCCTACAGGTACAACCACCTAGATTCAGTAGGCATTGGCTATCTAAAAATGGTCTTGTCCCTCCCAGATATACTCAGTCCAAACCCAGCACACCACCAAGACTACAGTCTCAGGGTATGCACAGATCTAAACAATATAGTGCTCCCACCTCAGAAACAGGGAGTAGTAGGCCACCATCCTATGGTAAAATTTCACAATGACTTATCTTTAATTCTTCCAAGCCTTGCCCAAGTACTTGCACCCTTTAGGAGGAAAACTAGCCCTGCATGCAAAAAACTGGGAGTACATTACCAAGGACAAATGGGTCTTGAACATTGTATCCCAGGGATACAGATTCTCCTTCTACTCAATGCCAACCCCAAGCGGATGGCCATACTTCCCCCCAAACCAGTAGGCAGAGGCCCAAAAGCAAGTACTTTCTCTTCTCAGTATCAAAGCTATTCAAGCTGTCACAGCAGAGCAAAGGGGACAAGTTATTTACTCCGGACTGTTTCTGGTACCCAGAAAATAAATCTCTGTGTGTCCTATCCTGGGTATGTCTGTTCTCAACACCTTCCTGGTGGTTCCAAGATTCAAAATGCTTACTATCCAACAGCTGCTTCCTATGCTAGCCAAGGACTCCTGGCTAGCCACCGTAGATTTAAAAGAAGCTTATCTGCACATCCCCGTAAGGGAATCTTGCAGGAAATATGTACACTTCCGAGCAGGCTCTGTGCACTATCAGTTCTCTGCACTTCTCTTTGGCTTATCTGCTGCGCCCAGGGTATTCACAAAATGCCTAGCTCCAGCCATTGCATATTGCAGGCAGAGAAAAATTTAAATTTACCCATACTTGGACGATTGCCTGATTCAGCTAGGAATTGCTACTCCAGCACCTGACATTTGTAAAGAGACTTCTGACTTCACTGGGGTATGCCATCAACGAAAAGAAATTGCATGTGCTACCCAGCCAAAAGATTGTATTCCTGGGAGCAAGCTTGAACACAGCTTCCCAGATGGCATTCCTCACTCCAGAAAAACAAATTTATTTGACAAACTACTTCAATCTACTGGCCACCCAAACCCAGCTATCTGCAAGAAAAATACTACAAGCCGTACGGTTATTGGCCTCTTGCATTCTACTAATTCCATATGCAAGACTGCATATGAGGAAACTTCAGTGGTACTTAAGTATCTAGTGTCGACATTCTCAGGACCTGGAAACAATGATTCCTATCATTCCTTGCCTAAGGACAGAGTTCCTTTGGTGGGCAGAGGCCTGCGACCACAACAAGGGATTCCCCTTCACTCAGCCCCCTGCCGCCCAAACCCTAACAGACTCATCAGACTATGCATGGGGGGCTCACATGAAGGTTGTGCATTGGCCATTACAGCATGCATGTTCCTAGGTCTTTCATTGCAGCCTCATGTCAAAACGTTCTGGAAAGGGTTTTGCATAATAGGCCTCCAGGAAAGCTGGTGGCCCCTTCTTTCGGATTTTAATTTTATGTTGGAGAAGCTAACATTACCTCAATTTGAACCAGCTAATCTGGCTGACTTGCAGCAGTTAGCATGGAAAACAGTTTTACTGATTACTCTGACCTCTGCAAAAAGGATATTTTGAGTTGCAAGCTCTTATGGTGAATCAGCCTTAACTCGCTTTCAGGAAGGATATGGTTTCTCTGAGAACTAATCCATGTTCTTCATCTCACATTGCTGCAGTCCTTACTTATGGGTAGTCCGCTGTCCTCGGTCGGCCCGAATACCAAAGTATTAGGCTGACGTCGGTCATGGGCGCCTAGATCTGACATCAGAGCGTCAGGGTATAAAGGCGCATGATCGACGTCATATCCTCAGTCTTTTTTGCCGCATGGTCCGATGCAGAAGCAGAGTTGCAAGTGCCATTCGGCGTTCTGAAATTTTTCGTTTTCGGAGTTTCAGACCGATACCAAGTTGGGCTAAGTACCCGTGGGGAATATTTTGTTTTTCTTGCCTCAGTTACTTACCGGATGTCAGAAAAAGTGAATAATTGTATTTCTTGTGGGAAACGGATACCGCATAGGGATTACCACTCGCTTTGTATTCCTTGTTTGGGACCGGAGCACGACGTAGTCGGGTGTCGGTTTTGTGCTAGGTTTAATAAGCGCACTATAAAACGGAGGTTAGATTGCGCTAGGTTAGTCTTTGGCAAGAGGTGTAACTATAATATGCCGTCGGATGTTCCGACGCCTGCTTCTACTAAAAAGCGCAAAGACAAATCTTTAAAGCCTAGGCAGGATGATTCATCCGTTTCGGACGCCGGACCTTTAGAAGCTACAGCTGAACAGGTGGATTCGGCTGAAGTTTCTGTTGAGTCCCAGGGGGAAACTTTGATTTTACAAGATGTGGCCTCTCAGGAGGCAGGCCAGGCTGAAGGGGCCTCTCAGGTTACTATTCTCCCTTCTATGCCTAAGGTGGTTAGGCCTTCTGCTACTGTTTCTAAGGCTCCTTCTAAGGGCAGGTCTGTTTTGCCTTCCTCTGGTGTCAGTTCTGGTTCTTCAGGGTCTGTGCCTAAAAAGCACATGCTTAAAATGGCAGAGGATTTGATTACTTTAATTAGAGGTTCTATGCCCTCCTGATAAGAGGCCCAGGATGGAGCCAGAGTTGGAAAGTTTGGAGCAGGCCTCAGATGATTCAGAGTCTTCTACTGAGGACATTTAAGATTTCCCTCCTTATTCTGATTCTGATGCAGAGGATTCCTCTCCTTCTGCTTCTCCTCCAGAGGATTTTTCATTTTCAGAAACTCTCCATTCCATGAGGGAGCATTTTAAGTGGGAGGGACAGGATTACTCTGATTCCCGGAAGAGGCTTAGGGAGTTCTTGTTTTTACCACAGCATAGAACCTTAGCTATACCTCCGGTTTTGGATGTTGTTTCAGATGTTTTCTCGGAAGCTTCCCTTAATCCAGATTCTGTGCCTCCTGCCCCAGTTAAACCGGACAGGTATTACAGGGTGCCTGAGGCTCATAAATATCTGTATAAGAGTCCTAGGGCGGACCCAGAAACTATTAGTCAGGGGCCTAAGGGTGTTAGAGCCTCTGTTGTTAAGAATCCGGTTCCTCTGGATAAGGAAGCTAGAGCTTTGGATAGATGGGGTAAGAAGGTGTATACCTCTTCTACTTTAGCAATGAGAGCTTTGAACTGCCAGTTTCATATGTTGAAGTATCAGAATTTCCTCCTTTCTCAGCTAAAAATCTGAAGTGGATGCTTTGGCAGAGGGCATAGAGTGTAAAGAATTGCAGGATTTAGTGCATGTTTCTGAACAGGTGGGTAAGCACTCTTTGCAATGTGGTTTTGATGCTTTACAGGCTTCTTCTAGGGTGGCTGCCACTGGTTCAGTTATTCGTAGGCACGCCTGGCTTAAGGATCAGAATTTGTCTGAGCATGTTAAGTCTAGAATTCTGGATGCCCCTTTGCAGTCTGAAGTTTTGTTTGGTCCTCCTGTGGAGTCAGTCTTAAAGAAAATGGAAGACAAGGCTAAGTCTATGCAGACTGTTAAAGATTTTTTGCAGGTACAACCTCCAAAGTTTAGTAGAAATTGGCCTACTAAGGAGTGGACGTACCCTTCTTCTGATTCTCAGTCTAGGGGTAGATCTAGGCGTGGTAGGGGCAGAGCTCAGAGTACCTTCAGGCCGAGACAATGGAGTTCGCCTGCTCAATCTGCTGGTGAGCGCAGGGGCCAGTCCTTTCGTAAACAGGCCCAATGTCCTGCATTTTCAGCTGCCAGATTCCTCTTGCCTGGCAGCTCCTTTGGGAGGAAAGTTGGCTCTTTTCAAGCAAAATTGGCATTTAGTCACCCAGGACAAATGGGTTTTGGACATTATAAACCGAGGTTACAAGTTCTATTTCCATACCATGCCTCCTTTCAAAGGCATGCCAGACGTCCCTCCTCGGCAAAGGATAGAGGCTCACAGACAAATTTCTTTACTTCTTCAAATAGGAGCTATACAGCCAGTTCCTCTGTCAGAAGTGGGCCTAGGATTTTATTCTCGCCTGTTTCTAGTTCCAAAGAAAGGAAACACGTGGAGACCAATTTTGGATTTATCTAACCTCAACACTTACCTGGACATCCCAAAGTTCAAGATGCTGACTTTACAACAGCTTTTACCTCTGTTGGGAAAAGATCACTGGATGGTTACTCTGGATCTCAAAGAGGCTTGCCTTCATGTTCCTATCAGGCCCAGTTGCAGGGGGTACCTGCGTTTTCGGGCTGGAAATTTACATTATCAGTTCTCTGCATTGCCCTTTGGCTTATCTACTGCGCCCAGAGTGTTCACAAAGGTTCTGGCTCCAGTGATAGCATTTTTCAGACTAAGAGGAATACAGATTTATCCTTATTTGGACGACTGTCTGATTATTGCACAAGAAAAGGACGAACTTCTTCATCATCTACAGTATGTGATGGCAGTGTTAAGATGCCTAGGGTATTCTGTGAACGAAACAAAGTCTAGTCTAGTACCCTCTCAGGACATGTGCTTTCTGGGTGTGAGACTGAATACAGCTTCCCAGATGGCTTTTTTGACCCCAGACAAACAAAGAAGCCTTTCTCTTTATTTCCAGCAAATGTCTCTACGGTCCAGGCTGACTGCAAGGACAGTCCTTCAAGCCTTGGGGTTCATGGCATCTTGTATTCTGGTGCTTCCCAATGCCAAATTGCATATGAGGAAGCTTCAATGGTATCTCAGATATGTGTGGACACAGCACTGCCAAGATCTAGACACTGTCATTCAGATAATACCTTGCATTCAGAAGGAGTTTTTGTGGTGGGCTCAGGAATGTCACCTAAACAAGGGACTCTGTGACCCGCCAGAGGCGAGTCAGATTCTAACGACAGATGCCTCGGACAAGGCTTGGGAGCACACCTCAATGGAAAATGGGTGCAAAACACGTGGCCTGTCAAACTCCAACATTTGCATATCAACTTGAAGGAAATGTTAGCAGTCCAGTTTGCATTGATGGCTTTCAAAGATTTACTTCGTCCAGGGCAGGTGTTGATTCAAACAGACAACACTACTGTCATGTGGTACATCAACAAGCAGGGGAACCCATTCTTACCCTCTTTGCAGGCAAGCGATGATTCTGTGGGAAACTGCTCTCAATCTACACCTCAATCTTCAGGCAAGGTTTCTACCAGGAGCACAGAACTCCTTAGCAGATGTATTGAGCAGACAAATAGTGGATCCTCACGAGTGGAAATTGGATCCTCATGTATTTCAACAGTTGACAGTGTTATGGGGAACTCCAGACATAGATCTGTTCGCTTCTCCACTAAATTACCAGTTGCCAAAGTTTTGCACAAAAATGTTTCATCACACAGCTTGGAAGGTGGACGCTCTATCTTTCAGTTGGAACAATCTGCATGTATATGCCTTTCCACCTCTGCCTCTTCTTCCCAAGGTACTTTTGAAGGCCAGACAAGACAAGCCAACCATGATTTTGATAGCACCGGATTGGCCTCGACAACACTGGTACCCACTACTGAGGAGTTTAGTACGAGAACCTCCGTGGCCTCTGCCTTTGATTCCGCACCTTTTGTCACAAGAGGACAGTCACTTCCTCAATGTCAAGATTCTGTCTCTGCATCTAACAGCCTGGCATATTCTGTTTTAGGCTCTGGAGGGTCTCAGCTTCCACAACAAGTTTTGAATGTTATTTTGGAGGCCAGGAGGCCTAGTACCAGGAAAGTTTACGCTGATAAATGGAGGAGATTTTTTATTTGGAGCAAAGGAAAGGACTTTGATGTCTCCAAACCTGATTTAAGTGTTGCTCTTCAATATCTTACTGAATTATTGGACAAGGGTTTGTCTTTCTTCTCAATAAAGGTCCATGCTGCAGCCATTTCTGCTCACTATGATTGTGACCCTCCTTTATTCTCTCATCCTTGGTTTAAGCAATTTCTTAGAGGGGCAAAGAATATAAGACCCCCACATAGAGCTCCTACTCCTGCTTGGGATCTCAATTTTGTGTTGGAAAAACTTACTCTACAACCTTTTGAGCCTGCAGCTACTGCCGAGTTAAAGTATTTATCATGGAAAACTGCTTTTTTGTTGGCCATTACCTCTGCAAGAAGGGTTTCTGAATTACAGGCCCTCATGGCAGTGGAGCCTTTCCTGATTTTTCATAAGGATAGGGTATCTTTGCGTACTAATCCTTCCTTTATGCCTAAAGTGGTTTCTAGTGTGGCCTTAAATCAAACTATTCATTTGCCTACTTTTATGCAAACCCCAAAATAAAGGGAGAAAATTTTGCATACTTTGGATATTCACAGGCAGTTGCGTTATTATTTGAGCAGAACCAAGGAGTTCAGACAGTCTCAGCAATTGTTTGTTTCTTTTGCTTTGGGTTCACAGGGTAAACCTGTTTCAAAACAGACTATTTCTAAATGGATTGGGTTTTGTATTTCTTTCTGTTATTCCCATCATGGTAAGGAGATTCCTGCTGGAATCAGGCCTCATTCCACTAGGGCTACTGCTACTTCTACGGCCTTTATAAGGGGGGTAGCTACAAAAGACATTTTGGAGGCAGCTACTTGGAGTTCAGTGCATACCTTTTCTAAACATTACCACCTTCCTCTTTATTCTAAGTCTAGGGCTGGATTTGCCACTGCAATTTTACAGGGCATTTTAGCGGCCCCTAATGCTTTATAATTTTTACCATCCTCCCTTTCCCGTTGCTTTGGGATTCTACCCATAAGTAAGGACTGCAGCAATGTGAGATGAACATAGTACAGTTTTGTACCTACCATAAATGTAGATGTTCGAAGATCCACATTGCTGCAGTCCAATTTACCCTCCCTCCTTCCCCTCTGTAGTTTGACTTGGTGCTATGCTTTAGGTGATGGTTGTTGTTGGGCATGTTTTTGGGAGGTATTCTGTTTTTGGCTGTGGCCTTTCTGGTTTGGCCTTCTGACATCTGGGGCAAGAAAAGACTGAGGATGCAACGCACGATGCATCGGAGACCATCCAGGTGCAATTAACCATAGGCAAGACTGCTCTGCAAATTGTAGCATGTTACAGGCCACCCTCACAAACTCAGGAACCTCACATGGCCTTCCTGAAAACACTAGAGGGGATAAATGTATCACCAAACACCATCATACTAGGTGACTTCAACTACCCTAATATAGACTGGGAACACTACTCAAGCCCAAACACCCTAGCCCAAAAGTTCCTGGAATTCATAAACTCAAATGCCATGGAACAACTAGTTACCATCCCCACAAGAGGAGATAACATACTTGACCACATCATCACGAACATGGGAGCACAATGTTCAACACCGGAAGTATACCCCTCACTGGTGAGATCAGAGCACAAACTAATCTCGCTGGAGGTCCTCATCCCACCCCACCTGAAATAAAAAGACCACAGTAAAGAACTTCTGAAAGCCGACTTCACACTTCTAAAGACTAGTGTGGTCTCCTTTAAGGCCCCGAGCGGGAAAACAGTACACATGCCTGAATCACTTACAAATGCCTTCTACCAGCACCTGCAGGACTGCATGGATAAGGCAATCCCAAGCAAAACAAAGACTCTCTGTACCAAAGGCAAGCGCCAGTCTGGTGGACCCCAGCCATAAACAAACTCTACAACAAAAGGAGGAAGCTACTACAAGATAGAGCAAAATCCTTAAAAGGTAAGACACCCTTGATCACTATAAGTAAAAAACTAAGAGCTCTCATAAAATCATCCAAAGCAAAATTTGACACCAAAATAGCTAAAGACTCAAAAGACAATCATGAGGCCTTCTTTAGCTATGTTAGAAACCTGGGAGGAAACTCCCAGATATGCTCAGAACTAGTTCAAAATGATGTGAAGATTACTGATCCTACGGACATTGCCAACATACTGGCTGACAGGTTCAGTGCAAACTCCTCCCTCCCCTCGGCCCCAAAAGGAGAGATATCTATACCAAATGATTGCATCCCCCCCAAACATCTCCAACGCCCAAGTGAGAACTGCTCTCCAAAGCAAAAACACAGCATCCATGGGACCTGATGGTGTCCCCGGCTGTGTGCTCCACTTAACTCAATGAGGAATTAAACCCACAGCTAGGACAGCTGTTTAATCAGCCTTACCTCTGGATACGTACCCAGGAGTGGCGCACTGCAACTGTGGTCCCACTTCACAAAGGCGGTGCCTCCACCGACCCTGGAAATTACCGCCCATTAGCTTGACAAGCCTTATCTGCAAAGCCATGGAGAGGATCATAATGGACCTCATAAATAAAGACATAGGGAATTTGCAGACTTTGGATCCAACCCAGTTTGGCTTTGTCAAAGGCAGATCATGCCTTTTGAACTTGGTTGACTTTTGAAACAGTCACCAAAGCCATTGATGAGGGAAAGGCAGTCCATACAGCCTACCTCGATCTGGCGAAGGCCTTGATACAATACCCCACTCGGGTATCATTGAAAAACTCATCAGCTTAAATGTTAACCCATACATCACAAGATGGGTTGCAAACTGGCTGAGTGACAGAACCCACAGGGTCAGAGTTGCTGGCGCCATGTCAGACTCAAAGCCTGTCACAAGTGGTGTCCCACAGGGCTCAGTCCTAGGCCCACTCTTGTTTGGCATCTACTTCAAGTACAAGCAAACACAGGAGGGTTATGGCTGACAAAGTTTGCAGATGACTGCAAACTGGGTGCCATAGTAGAAAACACATCTGACACAGATATCCTTCAGAAGGGTCTCACAGAAACGGATAACTGGTGCCAGAGCCATGGCCTAAAGTTAAATGCCATAAAATGCATAGTCATACCCTTCGGGAAAAACAAGGTTACCCCTAGCTACCAAATAGGTGGCAATCCACTGAGCACAGAAGAAGTTATCAGGGACCTGGGGACCCAGGTTGATAGTAGTCTGTCATTCGACACCCATGTAGCTAAAGTGGTTAGGAAGACCTTCTACATTGCCCACCTTATCATGAAGGGATTCTCATCTAGATCAAGGGAGGTCATTGTCTCCCTCTACTCATCACTCATCAGACCAATGATTGAGTGCAATGCCCCATTCGGAATGTATCTGACCCGACACTTGCAGCAGCTGGAGAGGCCACAAAAGTTCCTCACCAAAAGGATAAAGGGTCTCAAAAATCTGTCCTATGCTGCCCGACTGAAAGAACTCCATCTCTATTCAGTCGCTTACCGCTTGCTCAGAGGTGACCTTTGCCTAACATACAAGGCCATGTCAAACCCAGATTTGATGAATATGCTTCACCTCAAAAAATCTAGATCCATCAGAGCCACAAGGGCAGGAGACTTAAACCTCGACACGGCTATTAATAGGACGTGCTGGAGGGATAGATTCATCACCCAAAGACTCCCTATGCTGTGGAACAAAATCCCGGTATATGTGAGGCAGAGCACCTCGCTGGCCTTGTTCAAGAGAAATCTTGACCAATGGATGGGAGATCGCAGATATACCCCAGGGATTACCTCAGTGTCACTGCTTGACAGAGGCACAGCAAAATAATGGGTATATTTCCCCATACTAAAGGGGTGGCGTAAGCCACAAAACTATGGGCTAGGCTTGTAAATGCCCTTGGGCAGATAGCCTAGTATGAACCTATGAACCTATATGACGTCGAGCATGCGCCTTTATACCCTGACGCTCTGATGTCAGATCTAGGCGCCCATGACCGACGTCAGCCTAATACTTTGGTATTCGGGCCGACCGAGGACAGCGGACTACCCATAAGTAAGGACTGCAGCAATGTGGTTCTTCGAACATCTACATTTATGGTAGGTACAAAACTGTACTTTTTGTGTCTAAAATGGTATCAGAGTTTGCTTTAAGCCAAACTGTTATCTCCCATCTCCCCATTTTCTTTATTGAACCTAAAATTGAGGAAGAAAGGATACTCCATACCTTGGGTGTGCCCACTGACAACTCTTGTACATCCTTAACATAACTAAATCTTTCATATCTTTGGATCAGTTGTTCAGAGTAAGAAAGGACAACTCGTGACAAAACAGATTATTTCCAAATGCCTTTTTAAGGCTATTACCATTTGTTATACTTACCATAACAAATTTGTTCCAGGCATGGCCAAGGCCCATTCTTGCACAGCCTTGACTTCAAGTGTGCCTTCTGGAAAGGGTTAGATTCTGGAAGTATTCTAGAAGCTGCTACTTGGTCCTTTGTATGTATTTTTACAAAGCACTATAAGCTTGATTCTTTATGTAGGTCCAGATCAAGCTTTGGTAGTATCATTTTTTAGGGGATCTTGGATTCTTCTCTTTTTTTAACACCTCTCGGATGTAATTAATTATGGTAATTTACCCATACAGTTAAGGCTACTGCAGCAGGGATCAGTATGATGAACGTAGTATAGAGTTATGTATGCTAAACTTACCATAACAGTAGATATTGGAAAGATCACTTCTGCGGTAACACCCCCCTCCCCCATTTATTGGTGTTTTTTTTTTAAAGTTTAGTTTAGTTTTATTTATTTATTTGTTTGTTCCAAACATTGTCATTTCAGGGCTCGTCTTCCCTCTGTTTGCTGGCAGGAAAGCTCTGACTGGTTTCACTTTTAGTCAGCTCAGCTCAGCTCAGCTCGAGCTGCATGATAGTTTTAGCATGTGGAAGTTGCCCTGAAGCTTTGGAAGCTGGCCTGTTGTTATCCTTGGGAGGATATAACTTTTTGCTAATGCTACTAAGGCAATGATCACTTGGATGTCTAATATTATGGTAAGTTTAACTTGCATCACTGTACTTTTTTGTTTTTAATTAATCTGTGTCCTCTGTATAATTTGTAGATGAATTTAGTTTCAACCATGTGCCCACTAACTTTGCTTTGCGACTTGTCTTGAATACCAGAACCTTAGCTGCTTTCACAGCTGAAACTTTTTTTACTTCTGTGTATAGTGGGTTGAACAGATGTATTTACTGTTATGTTTCTGTGACTGCACTGCATTAATAGAGTTCAAACAGCCATTTGGTGCCTTACTGCTTTTGGTTCTTAGTGTGCTTTCTGTAGTCTGAAATAATTGGATAGATTTGTCAGACAACATTGCAAAGAAATCACAATAAGGTGTCATCTGCTACATAATGGCACGGATGGCTAGAAGATTAATGAAACCACTGTTAGGATGAAAAAATAATTTGAATAATTGTTTTGCTTGAAATCCTTGTTAATGATGAGGACCTGGTAACTGTCCAACTAGGTTTCAGTTTTGGGACAAATTTTTTATTCCAGATGCAATGTTATGCACTCAGTTTCTTCCATGTACAAAAAAAGGGAATGGGCTTTATATTTTCCTGTTGCCAAAGTTGTCGTTGGAGATTGTCGTTTGTATTAGTCTAGAATTTACTGTACTTGAAAGTGATCTGCAGAACATAAATGTTTTTCTGTAAGCACAATGTTGATAAGTTAGTATGTTGACTTAACAGCCTACTGAAGTGAAGGGGGAAAGTTCTCTTGGAGGAGCCAGACAGGAAACGGCTCATGACTTCTGACCAGGACACTAAAGTTGTGGCTGAACCGCAGGTGCAGCAGGGACAAGAAGCAAAAGAGAGTTCCTATCTTGTAAGTAAAACAATTGGCTTTTTTGTGTGCCTAAGTGAGCGTACTGTAAAATTTTTCTTTAATTTGGTGTTAAAATGCAAAAAAATATGATTTGTTGAAAAGTGAGCATTGGGCAGGAGTAGTATGTGCTATCAACTCATTACTGTTTTTGATTTTAGTTTCCTGACAATAACTGGACTATATATTTGTTGTGCTTATTTATCTTTTTGCCCCTTAATCTTAAGATGTTTGTACTTGTACACATATTTATCAGAAGTGCTACTCTTTTGGAATTTGTTGGCTTTCCTTGAGCTAAGAATGGCTTTTGTGTGTAGTCTGTATGTCTGTCTACCCCATCTCCACCTGAGTTTGTTGTTTATCTTTTTTCATGTTTTCCAGTGACTTGTTTGGATTGGTGACTCAAAGTTGCCCTTAAATGTGAATGTGTGCACATGTGATAGAAGGAAGACCTGGTACCCTACTTTCATTTCCTCTTTTGCATTGAAGTCTCCTCTGGTAGCAGTGACGTCTTAAGCACCCCTCTAGGAGTTGGATGCAATTCATAAGAGTGAGCGAGGCATTCTTAATTCCCCCCCCCCCCCCCCAACAGTTTCTGGCAGTAAGATTTCTGTTCCACACTGCATTTTGCAGTCTAGGAAGTGCCTCCTTGAAGACATTGGTGTGTGTTTGTTTTTTTTTGTTTGTTTGTTTTTTCCCTACGTTCTATTTGTTGGGGCCTCGCAGGACAATTTTCCTGCAGTGTATTGTAGTCCTTCATTTTCAGCAATTTTATGTGAAGGACCTTTTTTGTTTTTTAACATCATTACTAAATATTTCAGGATTTGACTGTCACCCCCCCCCCACACACACACACACACACACACACACCGCCACCCCTCCACACTCTGCTGATTGTTAACCCTTAGCTTGATAGGCCAAGTATAAGATTTTTGTACTACAACAATTTTGGTTGGTAGATATGGTGCACTACTGTGCTAGATTGAGTCTCTGGAGAGTATATGATGATGTTTGAGCATTTTGAATGGGGTTATGCCAACAAATCCCTTTGTTATAGAGTGTGCTTAGTACTTCCCTAGGAAGTTCTGCTGTGCATGAATGTAGCACTGGGGCTTTACCATTGGACATCTCTGTTCTGTGGTCCTTCTTGGAGCCTTCAGCCGTTAGTATTGAGCAGGCTTCTGATTCTGCCACTCTAGGTGGCTCTTAACCTCACTTGGCTGAGTTGGCTTTCGAGACTGGAGAGTTCCTTAGCTGAACCAGGACGACTGGTACATGCTATAAGAGTTTGAATCCATCCAGACTCCATCTGAAGTCTGCTCTAACTTCCTCACATTCTGTTAGACTGGGTTAGACTGATTCCTTAGGCTTTGAAGACTACTTGTCATTTGAGTCCAACAACCGGTGTCCCCCTCAGGAATTCCGAAGCACATTCCCATCAGGAGGACTTGTAAGAAGAAACATATTGACTCTTCACGTGAATCTATTATTGAAAATGCTAACTTAGTTGAGGGAGAATGTTCCCCAAGGCCAGCCCCCCCCCATAAAGTCCTCTTAGGAGGCATCCTTGAATTGATGAAAAAAATGGGGGCTGGTCCACTGAAACTCCTCCTGATGGGGTTGGTACTTCTCAAAGCCTTTGAGTCTGGCCCTTCAGAGTCCTAGATGGTCCCTCCTCCTGATGCCATTGTCAATCTCATTACTCAGAAAGCCGGGAAGGAGCCTGATGTGGAGCCCATTCCAAAAAAAGGGACAGAAGTTTAGTTGTCCCCAAAGAAAGAAAACACTAGGCTAAGGATCCCCCTGTAGATGCCATGGTGGTAGCAGCAACCGCAAAAAAGGATCTGTCTGAAGAGAAGTTCCTCTGTTCATTCTCCCTAATGGAGAGTGTATGGCATTGGCCAGAGTGGGGAAATGTCCCTTCTCTCTGTGCACTGAACTACTTGGTTCACTTGACATGTTTCTAGAGGTATTTGCTTAAGGAATTCTCAGATCCCCTAGTGGGATAACTTGGCATCAGATATCAAAAACACTGTGGATACCAAGATGTTCATCGTGTTTCACTGTTGCAGTCATTACTCTTGGGTTATCCTGCTGGCAGGCTACCCTCAGTCGGCCAGAATTCCAAAGTCTAGGTCCGGCGTCGGTTGCTGTCGCCTCTTCCCTGACATCAGTGCGCCAGGGGTATAAAAGATGCAGCCGACACCATTTTCTTCAGTCTTTCTTGCCGCGCGGTGCCCGAAGCAAAAGCAGTTCACAAGTGCTGGTCGGCCGACTCCTGAGATTTTCAAATTCAAATTTCAGAACCAAAGTCTTCATTAAAGCTAAGTACCCCACTGGGGAAACTTTTTTCTTGCTCCAGACCGATGTCAGAAAAAGTTAACAATTGTATTTCTTGTGGGAAGTAAATATCTCATAAGGATTTTCACTCTTACTGTATTCCTTGCCTAGGCCCTGATCACAACATAGCTAGCTGTCGGTTTTGTGCTAGATTTAACCAATGCACTATCAAGCATCTGTTTGATTTTGCTTTTCATTACTTTGGCCGTAGTTTCAATTATATTATGCCGTCGGACCAGCCGACAACCGGAGTTTACAAAAAACGCAAGGACAAGGAAAAGGATAGGCATCCGAGCTCCAAAACCGACGACGAGGCCTCTTCTAGGCCAGTTGCTGGTTCGCCGGTTCTCAGTGAGGCGCTTTCGCAGCCCCTGGCGCCTGCTTCCTCAGAGCCACAGGCCACTACCAACTCCCACGTGGAGCCGGCTGGGCCTCTGGATACTCAAGGTACTGGACACTCTGAAATCCATCCCTCAGATGGGTCCGGAGCCGCTGAGCAGGCATCTGCTTCTGAGGGTGTCTTCAGACCTACACAACTATATATTAAGCCATCCTCCGCTTCAAAGACTAAAGCAGCTCTAAAGACAAAGAAACAAGTACAGCATTCTCCTACTCAAACCTTCATGCCTAAAAAACAGATGCTCAAAATGGCCGAAGACCTAATTACCTTGATCAGGGGCTCCCATCCCCCTCCTGATAAGAGGCCTAGGCAAGAGACAGAGTATGATTCTTCTGATCAGGTTTCTATTTCCTCTGATTCCTTTTCTGAACAGGATTACTCCATGCTTCTCTATGAGGATTCTGATGTGAAGAATCCATTCCTTCAGCCTCTTCACCTGAGGATTATTCTTTTGGGGAAACCCTGCATACTATGAGGGAGCATTTCCACTGGGAGAGCCAAGATTACTCTGAATCTAAGAAAAGGCTCAGGGACTTTCTGCTACTTTCTCAGCACAGACCCCTTGCTCTTCCACCTGTTCTAGACATTGTAGATGTTTTTTCAGAGTCCGGACTGTCCCCGGACTCTTTACCCCCTGTACCTGCTAAGCCAGACAGATACTACAGGGTCCCGGATTCTCATAAATTCCTATACAAAAACCCCGCTGCTGACACAGAAACTATATCTCAGGGTCCCAAAGGGGTCAAAGCTTCCACTGCAAAAAACCCTGTCCCATCTGATAGGGATTCTAGGGCTCTAGACAGATGGGGGGAAAAAGTCTACACTTCTGCTACCCCGGCTGTGAGGGCTTTAAGTTGTCTGTTTCATATGCTTAAATATCAGCAATATTTAATATGTCTGCTTAAACAGAAATTGTTGACAAATGCTGAATGTTCAGAGAACAAGGAATTGCAGGACTTATTGCATGCAGCTGAACAAGTGGGAATGCATACTTTGCAATGTGGTTATGATTCACTGGAGGCCTCTTGCAGGGCCGCTATTACAGGTTCTGTTATTAGAAGGCATGCTTGGTTAAAGGAACAGAATCTGCCTGATCATGTTAAAGCAAAATTATTAGATGCACCATTACAACATGATACTTTGTTTGATACTAAAGCAGAAGAGGTGTTGAAAAAAATGGAGGATAAAGCTAAATCCATGCAGACAGTCAAGGATTTCTTACAGGTACAGCCACCCAGGTTTAGCAGAAACTGGCCTTCTAAAAATTGGTCCTTTCCAGTGTCAGACAGACCTCAAATAGGCAGATACAGGCGTCCCAGAGGCAGATCTCAGCCCCAAGGCTCATACAGGCCTAAACAATGGGGTGCTCCTACCTCCAAAAGCGGAGAAGACAAATTACAACCTTACAGGAAGCAGTCCCAATGACTTTCCTCTACCAGATCCAAGCACTTTTCTTTTGGCAGCCCCCTTAGGAGGAAAACTAGCACTTTTTTCATCAAATTGGCAAATGGTTACCCAAGACAAATGGGTCCTGAACATAGTGTCCCAAGGCTGCAGTTTCCATTTTCACACACTACCAAGGTCAAAGGGTATGCCAAACCTGCCACACAATCAACGGGCAGAGGCACAAAAACAAATTACAGCCCTCATGGACATGAGGGCCATTCAGCAAGTACCACAGCAAGAGCAGGGGCAAGGATTTTACTATTCCTAGTACCCAGAAAGGACAAAACCTGGAGACCAATACTGGACCTGTCTACACTAAATACGTTTCTGGAAGTTCCAAAATTCAAGATGTTGACTCTACAGCAGCTACTGCCCATGCTGGGCAAAAAGGCTTGGCTCGTAACTTTGGACCTAAAGAGGCATACCTGCATGTCCCAGTCAGACAATCTTGCAGAAGATACCTCAGATTCATAGCTGGCTCAATGCATTACCAATTCTCTGCACTGCCCTTTGGCTTATCTACTGCGCCCAGGGTCTTCACAAAATGCCTGGCACCAGTAATTGCGTTTTGCAGTCAAAAAGGAATTCAAATATATCCCTACTTGGACGACTGCCTAATTCAAGCAGAGAACAAAGACACTATTCTAAAGCATCTGGCGTTTGTAAAAAGATTACTAATTGGCCTAGGGTACACAGTAAACTAAAATAAATCAAAACTAGTGCCCTCTCAAGAGATAATATTCCTGGGTGCAAGCTTAAATACAACTGCCCAAGATGGCTTATCTCACGCCAGACAAGCAAAAGCAACTGATTACTTATTTCAAGAAATTGGCAACAAAAACCCACTTATCTGCAAGGAAATTCCTGCAGGCCTTGGGTTTCATGGCATCTTGCATTCTACTAATTCCATATGCCAGACTGCATATGAGGAAACTACAATGGTATCTAAAAAGTGTTTGGACTCAGCATTGCCACAGCCTGGAGACAGTAATTGCACTCATTCCCTGCCTACAACAGGAGTTTCGATGGTGGGCAGAAGCCTGTCACCACAACAAGGGTCTGCCATTCAGTTTACCCACAGCCAGACAGACACTGACAACGGATGCATCAGATTATGCCTGGAGGGCCCATATGGCAGGAAAATGTATTCAGGGCACATGGCCTGCAAACCAGATGCATCTTCACATCAATCAAAAAGAGATGCTAGCTGTTCAGAATGCCCTGACAGCTTTCAAGGACCTGATTCATCCAGGACAGTTACTGATAAAGACAGACAACACTACGGTCATGTGGTACATAAACAAGCAGGGAGGTGCACATTCCTACCCCCTCTGCAGACAAGCAATGACCTTATGGGACACAGCATTGGCTCTTCAAGTTCACCTGCAAGCACAATTCCTGCCAGGAAAAACAAATACTCTGGCAGATGAACTAAGCAGAAACCTCATGGATCCCCACGGATGGAAACTGGATCCACAAGTCTTCAGCATGATCATAAGGAAATGGGGATGTCCAGACATAGATCTATTTGCCTCTCCTCACAACTGCCAATTGCAGAGATTTTGCACAAGGATTTATCACAAGCAAGCATGGAAGGTGAACGCCCTATCATTCAGCTGGAAAAATCTAACAGTATATACTTTCCCCCACTGTCTCTCCTTCCCAGAGAACTCCTAAAGGTCAGATAAGAGAAGCCAAAAATTATTCTGATTGCACCAGACTGGCCACGCCAGCACTGGTACCCAATCCTAAAGAGCTTGTCTCAAGGTCCAGCATGGATTTTACCTCAAACTTCTCACTTGCTGACCCAACAAAACAATCAGATCCTGCACAGCCAACTCAGGACCTTAAATCTGGCAGCATGGCGGATAATGTAGCCATTCTGAACACTCCTCTTTCAAAAGCTGTTATGGATGTCATCTTGGAGGCGAGGAGGCCCAGTACCAGAAAATCTTATGCAGAGAAATGGAAGAGATTCTGTGCTTGGAACCAGGAACAAGGCATTGACACGTGTTCCAAATATCCCTCAGATTTTACAGTACCTAACTGAGATGCTGAACAAAGGCCTCTCTTTCTCATCAATTAAGATTCACGCCTCTGCCATTTCAGCCCATTACAATACGGAACCACCTATTTTTTCCCATCCTTTAATAAAGCAGTACCTCAGAGGGGCCAAAAACATTTAGCCTCCAAGGAGAGCACCAATTCCGGCCTGGGACCTCAGTTATGTTTTGGAAAAACTCACACTGCCTCCTTTCGAGCCAGCATCAAGAGCAGATATAAAATTCGTATCCTGGAAAACAGCTCTGCTCCTAGCTATAACCTCTGCAAGGCGAGTCTCGGAGTTACAGGCACTTATGGCTGTGGAACCTTTCATCATCTTTCATCCAGACAGGGTTTCTCTGAGGACAAACTCTACATTTATGCCTAAGGTGGTGTCCAGTGTGGCCCCTCAACCAAACCATTCACTTGCCTACCTTTTATCCAAACCCACAGAACAAGGGTGAGAAAATTCTCCTTTCTTTGGACATACACAGGCAGCTACACTTCTACTTGGACAGAACTAAAGCTCTCAGAAAGACTGAGCAACTTTTAGTGTCTTATGCTGCAGGATCACAAGGAAAGGCTATCTCAAAACAGACTATTTCAAAATGGATAGGCCATTGCATCCGATTTTGCTGTTTCCAACATGGCAAATCAGTGCCCAAGGGCATTAGGCCTCATTCCACCAGAGCAGCAGCCACTTCAGCAGCCTTCCTCAGAGGAGTACCAACCAAAGATGTCTTAGAGGCTGCAACTTGGAGCTCAGTGCACACTTTCACCAAGCACTACCACTTACCTCTTTAAGTCCAGAGCAGGCTTTGCCACTGCAGTTCTGCAGGGCCTCATAGCCTCTGCTAATCCTATTTAGCCCAGCCACCCTACCTCAGCTTTGGGATTCTACCTAAGAGTAATGACTGCAACAGTGAAACACGATGAACATAGTACAGTTGTGTATCTACCATAAATGTAGATGTTCGAGTGTGTTCACTGTTGCAGTCCAGGTTACCCACCCTCCATCCTCCTTGTCTTTGCTGGGACTTATCTACACTTCTCTATCCTATACAACCTTTTTGATGTATTTGCTTGTAGATGAAGGAAATGTTATTTTTGTGCATGCATTTTTATTGGCATATTTTTCAACCTACCTTTTGGGGGCACCTGACATCTGGGACAGAAAAACTGAAGAAAATGGAGTCGGCTGCATCTTTTATACCCCTGGCGCACTGACATCAGGAAAGAGGCGACAGCAACCGACACCGGACCTAGACTTTGGAATTCTGGCCGACGGAGGGTAGTCTGCCAGCAGGATAACCCAAGAGTAATGACTGCCACAGTGAATACACTCGAACATCTACATTTATGGTAGGTACACAACTGTACTTCATCTACCCTGCAGTCATTTAATGTTGCCGTGAGACTGCTGTTTAATGCAGAAGATGGTGCATCCCAAATAGCTGACAGAAATATTACTAGGCGATTATCGTGCCTTGATGTAGCTCTCTGACTTTGTGAAAAGCTTTAAGATGTTTTTCATAAATGCCTCCTATGATGATTCATTTTATTTGGACCGTAAGGCAAGGATACAATTACCAAAAATTAGCAGGATGGTAAGACCTTGTCTGCCTTTGGAATCCATTTTTCAGCTCCACAGAGATCCTTCTCCAGGAATCAGAGGGGGGAAGAAAATGTAGTTCAAACAATCTTAAGGTGTTCTCCAGGACACTTTAGGAATAGGCCTCCCAGGGGCAGGGGTAGTGACAGTTCCATGGGATGTCACCCATGAGGTAGAGGCAGCCTGCAAAACCAAGGTTTCCATGAGCCCATTCATTGAGAAACCTTATCCGCATCCCTGAACGCTTGCCCAGCTACTGCACTCTGGAGGCAGTCAGGATATGCTTTCCTTGCATCCTTTAGCCTACAAAATGTTAACTTCCAATTTTTGGGTGCTAAGGATCATTACTGGAGGTTATACAGTACCCTTTTTGGAACCTCAAAGATAAAACAAAAGATTGCTGATACTCCACCCTATCCATTGGAATCTGCAGTAATAGAAGTTTGAATTGCTGTACAAGCATCATCCAATCCGTCCTTGAAGCCCAAATAGGATCTGGAGTTGGAGATTTCTTTTTAGTACCAACAAAGACAGGAGAACCAAGACCAGCAATCTGAATCAGTATGTAAAACGGACAAAATTCCTCATTTCCACAGTACAGTCCATTCTGCCTCTGCTGTGGAAGGATGATTGGATGTGCTGTATGGATCTCTAGGACACCTACCTATCATTATCAAGATCCAGCGGCAGTCCAAAAGATCCCTCCATTTCCATTTGGGAGTCAGTCATCAATTCAGAGCTCTGACATTCAGTCTTACCATATCCCCCCAGGTGTTCATCAGGATAATGGCAGCTGTGACTGACGATCTCAGGCTGCAAGGGATCCATGTACTCCCATGTCTAGATAATTGGCTTCTAACTGCTACCACCAGGGATCAGCTTCGGACAGATTTGTCATTCCTGTTACAACTAACAAAACAACTTGGCATTTCTGTAAACACCAACAAAAGCAAGCTACTCCTACTCAGTCCATAGACTCTGTACATATGACAACAAAACTTCCCTCACCATTCAGTCAAATCAATCGGATCCACAGCTCTGCAGGTGTTAAATCATCCCAGGCTCGACTGTTACGCCTCCTAGGTCTAATTGCTTCTCTGTAGTGGTGGTTCTTTTAGCCAGATATCACTTAATTGCTCTGCAGTGGATGATAACTGTACATTGGTCACACAAACTTCATCCCTTGCACTACAGAGTAAGAATCACGCAGGTCTGTAGGGATCACATTCTCGGGTGGATTTCATCCAGTTCAGTAACTCGGGGCAGACTCTCTCTTCATCCCCCAGTACCCAGAGCCACAATGATCATGAATACCACCTACTTGGGTGGGTGGATGGATCATTTCAAAGGGAGAATAGTCCAAAGAACATGGGCTATTGTAGAGGCCAAGTTTCATATCAGTGTCTTGGAATTCAGAGCAGTCCTTTTGTTGCAGGCATTTCAGGACCACCTACCCAAGGGTGTGGTTGCCATACACTTTGTCAGTGGTTTGGTTCATCAACAAACAAGGTAAACCAGATCGTACCCTATTTGGTGAGAAGCCATGAGAATCTGGCAGTGGGTCATGTCTTTGACTTTCTAGTGGTAATGCACATACCTGGGATGTCCAACATCCTAGTGGACAAACTGTGCAGAACTATACTGTTGCCTCATGAGTGGTCTCTACATAAGTGGCAGTGGAAGTTTTTACTCATTGGGGCCAGCTTTGCTGTGACCTTTTTGCTTCTTACCTAAAGAACAAAGGCAGACGTTACTTTGCCCTCATACCTCCACTGTGATAGTTGCAGAGAGATGCTGTAGTCCATTCTTTGTGCCCCGGTCACCTTTATGCCTTTCCACCTATCTATCTTATCAAGTTCATTCAGAAAGCAATGGAGGGTAAGACCAGGGTAATAATCATTGCTGCCTTCTGGCTTCTGCAGGTATGGTTCCCTTTTCTTTGGCCTCACCAGGTTCACCCACCATAGGTTCTAGATTCATCCCTCCTTCTCACACACCCATCCGGGCTACCTCTACTGGACCTCAAGACCCTAAAGCTAACCACATGATTTCTCCAATTATAACAATTGCCAGAGATGCCAGGCTTTTTTCCTGGTAGTCCATATAATATCTTACTCTCAAAGAAACTCAACAAAAAATACTTATAAGAGCAAGTGGAAGTCTTTCTCCATCTGGGCCTCTTCTAATTGAATCGACCCCTTTTCAGCACCTTTTCCAAATATTTTTGACAGAATGTTTCATGGCTGGGTGAAGTTATTCCGTAATTACAGTACAATTAGAAGTCATTTTAGACTTCCACTTAGGGCTCAACAGTGCTTCCCTCAAGCTATCCAATGCCTTTCTAAGAGAAACTTTTTTATTCAGATCTCCAGTTCATGATCCAGTCCCAGCCTGGGATGTCACCATCTTACTTCAGTCTTTAACCCCAAAAAAGTTGGAATCAACAGCATCCGTAGATGGGAAGTATTTTTCATGGAAGACTGTTTTTTCTGGTTACTATTACATCTGCTCAAGAGGTATCAGAACTACAAGCACCATGCTCGGCTCCCTTCCTTATCTTTCATAAAGACAGTGCGTCTTTGAGAACATACCTTTCCTTCCTTTCAAAAAGCTTATGAATCTAACCTGAACCAACAGATTGATGTGCTATTTTTCTTCCCCAATTTTACAAATAAAGGATAACGTTATTTATGTTAAATGTGCATAGACAACTCTGGTTCTACCTTCATCATACTAAGATAATCAGAAAATCTGATCAACTGTTTGTCCCAGCTTTTTCTTGGAGAAAGATATAGTCGGTGCCTACAGTAACTGTCTCGATGGTCAGCAGACTGAATTTCATTTTGTCTGGCTCACAAGGCATGTCTTTATAATGAAGGCCAAAGCCACAGTCTACCAGAACAAAGATAACCTCAACAGCATTTGCAAAATGAGTGTCTGTCAGTGACATATGTACCACAGCAACTTGGTCCTCAACTCATACTTTTATGTTAGATGTGCAGTTCAAGATTCACACAACTTTTGGCTTTGCCATACTTAGGATCGTCTTTCCTGAGGATACCAAGGTCCCTGTCGGGTAGCTTGGGAATCTGTCCCACATGCTAACGTAGAGGAAGAGAGACAACCTCAGATGGGAAAGTTATGTACTTGACGGTAGATCGTCTGGTTCAACTCCCCTCCCTCCTGCCAAGTTGTCATTGCACTTCTAAGGATCAACCAGATCTCCTTCAGACCCTGTCTGTCCCCTTGCTTCTCTTGCACTACATAGTGCTTATTGTATTTCTCTTTGTCAATCTTTATATAGATATATGTACGGACACAGATAAATAATATAAATATATTTGTGTGTATATATTTGTGTGTATTATGTTATGTAAATATATAAATAATATAATGCACGCGCACACAAAATTACGTTTATTTATATAATGTGTGACACAGTGATTGTTGCGGACATTGGAATTAAAGGAGCACCATTGTGTTTATTTTACTGCTGGGGAGTCTGTGGAGGAGTTTTTGTCCACTCTTACTATGCATTTTTCTTGTTTTCTTAAAAAGTGACATTTTTTGTCAGTTGGCAGATTTGATCTGAGGCAATTCAGGCAGGTGAGGGGAATTGTGGGTTGGGGAAGAATCAGAGCTCTCTGATCCAAAGTTTTGATATAAGGCACCAAGGTCGATTCAACAGCCCTGGGTTGAACCAGATGAGAAGACAAAATCAAGCTATCGTTATGGAAAGTTTGTAACTTTCGATCTGATGCCATTTTCATTTGTTTCTCAATGAATGGGTTCGGATCGGATCCGGGATTGCCACTTTCGAAAGATTCTAGGATCTGCACCTCGAGCTCCTCCCTTACCAGTAATGCCCCTGACCACTGTAAATCTTCAGATCTCTTTTGCCGCTGTTTGACTGTCAGGATTGCAATAGTTTGAGCTCCTGTGGGATTTTGTGAGAGAATTATTTCTTAAAATTTTTTCTATAGCTATTCTTCTTTTTATTAGTTAGCTTACCCACTTACCTTTATCTGTTTCTACCGAGTTTTTGGTATTTATATATTAACATTGTTGGTAGTCCGTTCTTTCATCTGTACCTTTAGGTTATTATCCTTGTACTACTATAGTTGATGGTTATTTCTCTCTCTCTCTCTCTCCACTTTTCTGTTAAAAAAAAAAAAAGTTCTTTTTCCTTCCTTAATCTGTTTTTTTTTTTCTAGTATGGCTGATAAGCCAACCGGATTTAAAAAAAATGTACTTCATGTGGGCATAAGATCCCCAACTCTGATGCCCACAGGGAATGCTTTTGTTTGAGCCCAGCACGTCTGGACACCTCTTGTTCAATATATGCAGCCTTTAATGTGAGAGCATTTAGCGACAGGATGAAAAAGCTAATTTTGAAAGATGTTCCTGCTTCAAATGCATCTTCAGACACTTCTTCAGGGGAATAAACCCCCTCCCAGAAATCAAAGGAGCCCAGGGAGCACAGTAAACTCTCACCCGCCCAGTCTACTCAGTCTAAACCTGCTTCAGAACCTACTAAGAAGGTTCCTAAAATGTCTGATGTGAAACAGTCTACTGTTCCATCTCCTCGGTCCCATGCTCCTGGGTTTTCTCTGGAATTGCAAGACTGGTGTCTCCTTTTTTGCAAGAGACACCAAAGAAATCTTCAAGGCCACCTTCCACATCCACTTCCGTTAGGTCCTCCCATAGTCTGTCTGAAGCAGAGGTGGATAGGATGATGAGGAAGTTCCTCAAAACAGAGATCCAAATGGGGGTTTTGCCAGGTCATTTTCCCACTGGATCTGTGAGCAGCCAACCTTCTTTTCAACCTGCAGTTGCTCCTTCTCCGATCAGACCAGCCAGTTTGGAGTTATTGGATCCGAGAGGCCCCAGGAGTCGGTCTGATCTGAAGGATATTTCATCCTCTACTGTGGCTACTTCCCTGAGCTGATTGGCTCTGACACTTTTGGAACACTACTGCTCTTGGAGCCAAAGCATTGGTGTTAGACTTGAGGGTTTGACTTGGACTCCAAAGATTTCAGAGTTGTCGCTTCCTCTTCAAGCTTCGGTGCTGGATAGGTCTGCTCTGACCCCCACCCGTCTGAGTGGTAGTTGGGGGGCTGGGAAGGGTTTATGCTTCGGGAACCTTTGCTCCAGTGGGATTGTCCTGTGCTTCTCCAGACCCTTCTGCTTTTGAGGTGGTGGTTATGTCTGTCAACCAAGAGTAGTTTCGACATTCCCTTATTCAGATCCATACCCTATTATGTCTGTGAGTCTGAGTCCTCGCAGTCGTACACCTTGTGGACAGCCAGCCCAGATGAGCTTCCAAACAGCTCCCCGTGGGAACTCCCCATCTCTTTCAGTGCCTCCCTGGAACATCCCACTGAGGAGGTCCCTCTGAAGAGGACGTGCAAGAGGAGGCGCATGGATTCCCAACAGAATCCCTCATAGACACTGGTTTTGGTGAGGGGAAGGGTCCCTTATATCTCCATGTGAAGATGTCTCATTTGTAGACATCTTAGAGATCATTCACCAAAAAGGTAGTTGGTTTTCCAAAACCCCTTCCCAGGAGGAGTCTGTGTTCTTCGAAACCTTTAGGTCTGGCCCATCTGTATTAGGCTACCCTCCCTGCAGATGAGCTTAAAGACCTAGCCTCCTGCAGGGCATGGATACTCAGTGGAACGTATCCATAAACATCTCAACAAAATCTTAAGTGCCAATGCTGCTAGACAGTACTGAACTAAAGGGATTCCTGTAGATGCCATGGTTGTCACTGCAGCCACCAAAAAGGAACTTGTTGAACAAAGCTCCGCTGTTCATCACCCTAACAATGAGTCCCGGCCTTTGGACAGGTTTGGGAAGCGAGTGTATGCATCAGTGACATTTATCCTGTGATTGCTGAACTATCTGGCACATTTCACCAGATTACAGAGGGACTTGATAAAGGGAGCACTAATTCTGCCCCAGAGTCCATGCCCACAGAGGAACAGAAGTCCTTTTCCTCATGAATGGCCTCCATACAGTCAAGTACAAATGCATCCATGAGGTTGATCTCGCATGCCATGGAAGATTCCTTGAGGGATGCGGTTCAGGCATATTCATAAGGAGATGTACCTGGATGTGATTATGCAGTTTTGTGGAACCCTTCAAGGTATCCTTCATCAGTCCTCCCTTTGGATCATCATTGTTTGGCCTAAAAGTAAGAGACTGATGTTCATCGTGCATACAGCTGCAGTCATAACAGATGGGTTCTCCTGCTGTCAGGCGGGTCCTCGGTCGGCCGAATTCCAAAGTCTAGGTCTGGCGTCGGTTGTCGCTGCTTCTTCCGTGATGTCAGTGCGACAGGGGTATAAAAGAACCAGCCAATGCCATTTTCTTCAGTCTTTCTTGCCGTGCGGTGCCCGAAGCAGAAGCAGTTCGCAAGTGCCGTTCGGCCAGCTCCTGAAATTACGAAAATTTTGCAACCGAAGTCTTCTTGAAAGCTAAGTACCCCGTTGGGGAAACTTTTCTTGCCTCAGACCGATGTCAGACAAAGTTAATAATTGTATTTCATGTGGGAAGTAAATACCGCATAAGGATTTCCATTCCCTCTGTATTCCTTTCTTAGGCCCAGACCATGATGTCTTAGTCTGTCGCTTTTGTGCTACATTCAACAAACGCACCATTAAGTGTCGGGCGAAGTTCGCCCAGCATTATTTTGGCAAAAAATTTAA
This sequence comes from Protopterus annectens, assembly GCF_019279795.1. Taxonomy (NCBI): domain Eukaryota; kingdom Metazoa; phylum Chordata; order Ceratodontiformes; family Protopteridae; genus Protopterus; species Protopterus annectens. The sequence goes on from NC_056731.1 coordinate 189,728,616, forward strand.
CTATATTATGTCGTCGGATACTCCGACTCCAGTTTTGTCTAAAAAGCGCAAAGATAAGGACCGACACACGAGGTCCGCGGCCTCTACCGACACCACGTCAAAGCCGACTACACGTGGTCCGGTTCTCAGCGAGGTGCCTACGCAGCCCCTGACTACCGACGACACTACATTGGCGGTGTCTCTCCTCGGCCCACACCCCGACTACTGATACCGAAGCCACTCTTGGCGGTGAATCTCAAAATGTGGACAGGTCTACCTCCTCTCAAGGTGTCTTCAGACCTTCCTCTTCTTTTTCCATCAAGGCTTTCACTAAGTCTAAAGCAGCCATGCATTCTAAGGGACAAGCTACACAGGGCCCATCTCCAGGCCCCATGCCTAAAAAACAGATGCTTAAAATGGCTGAGGATTTAATTACTCTTATCAGGGGTTCTCAAACCCCCACCCCCAGACAAAAGGCCCAGAGTGGAGTAAGAATCCCCCTCCTCTGATTAGGGCTCCATTATATCAGAGCACTCTGATGAACAGGAACATTCTTACTCCCCTTTTGAAGACCCTGATGCAGAAGAGTCCATTCCCGCTGTATCCCCCCCAGAGGATTTCTCATTTGGGGAAACTTTGCATACCTTAAGGGAACACTTCCACTGGGAAGGCCAAGATTATTCAGATTCCAAGAAAAGGCTTAGGGAATTTCTCTTGCTACCTCAGCACAGGCCTCTGGCTATACCTCCTGTCTTGGACATACTAGATGATGTGTACTCGGAGCCCTGCCTTAACCCGGATTCTCTACCTCCAGCCCCAGTCAAGCCTGACAGGTACTACAGGGTTCCTGACTCGCACCAATTTCTATACAAAAGCCATGCTTCTGACCCAGAAACTATCTCACAGGGCCCCAAGGGAATTAAGGCCTCCACTGCTAAAAATCCATTACCTTCAGAGAGAGATTCCAGATCCTTAGAAAGGTGGGGAAAAAAGGTATATACCTCGGCCACCTTAACCATGAGGGCATTAAACTGTCAGTTCCATATGCTAAAGTACCAACAGTTTTTGTTATCACAATTGAGAAGTAAAATGTCACAACCTGAACAACCAGACTTGAAGGAGTTGCAGGATTTGATGCTTAGTGCAGAACAAGTGGGTAAACATACCTTACAATGTGGTTTTGATGCTCTAGAGGCCTCATGTAGAGCTGCTGTTACAGGATCAGTTATACGTAGACATGCCTGGCTCAAGGAACAAACCTTACCAGATCATGTCAAAGCTAAATTACTAGATGCTCCTCTACAAAAGGATGTATTATTTGGTGCTAATGCTGAGGAGGTATTAAGGAAAATGGAGGAAAAGGCTAAATCAATGCAAACAGTGAAAGATTTTCTACAGGTACAACCCCCACGTTTCAGTAGAAATTGGCCTTCCAAAAATTGGTCCTTTCCAGCCATGGACAGACCCCAAAGAGGTAGATGCAGGCGCCCGAGGGGCAGAGGGCAATCCCAAGGATCATTTAGAGGCAGACAATGGCAAGCTCCTACACAAAGAGGTGGTGAGGATAACTCGCAACCATTCAGAAAGCAAGCCCAATGACTTTCCCCTTTGCCTGCCAAGCAAGACTCAAATGGCAGCACCCTTAGACGGAAAACTGGCATTATTTTCAAAAAATTGGCATATTGTCACAAAAGACAAATGGATCCTGGACACTATAAACAGAGGCTACAGATTCCATTTTCACACCCTTCCAAAAATGAGAGGCATGCCAAACCTGCCACACAATCAAAGGGCAGAGGCACAAAGACAAATTTCAGATCTCATAGACATGAAAGCTATTCAAGAGGTACCTACGCACGAACATGGTCAAGGTTTTTATTCCAGACTAGTCCTGGTACCAAGGAAGGGAAAAGATTGGAGACCTATTTTGGACCTATCCATCCTAAACACATTCCTACTCGTACCAAAATTCAAAATGCTCACTCTACATCAGCTTCTTCCCATGCTGGGCAAGGAGTCTTGGCTGGTAACATTGGACCTCAAGGAGGCATACCTGCATGTCCCAATCAGACAAAATTGCAGAAGATACCTCAGATTTCTTGCAGGTTCAACCCATTATCAATTCTCTGCATTGCCCTTTGGCTTATCTACTGTGCCCAGAGTATTCACGAAATGCCTGGCATCAGTAATTGCGTACTGCAGACTTCAAGGGATACAAATATACCCCTATTTGGACGACTGCCTGATCCAAGAGGACAGCAAGCATATTCTTCTGAATCATCTGGCTTATGTAATAATGTTGTTGAATTCTCTGGGATACACAGTCAACAAAAAGAAATCAAGGCTAATACCCTCTCGGAAAATAATTTTCCTGGGTGCCAACTTGTACACAAACACACAGATGGCCTACCTCACGCCAGAGAAGCAGGGGCAACTAACTCAATACTTCAGAACACTAGCAAATTGCACCAGGCTGACTGCAAGGAAAATCCTGCAGGCTCTGGGATTCATGGCATCTTGCAACTTACTAATCCCATGTGCAAAGCTGCATAGAAGGTAACTTCAGTGGTACCTGAAAAACCTATGGTCTCAACACAGCCACAGTTTGGAAACAATAATACCACTAATTCCATGTCTTCAAAAGGAATTTCTGTGGTGGGCTCAAGCATGCCAAACAAGCACAGGTCTCCCATTCAGCAAGCCTCAAGCAAATCAAGTCATCACGACAGACGCCTCGGAATATGCCTGGGGGGCGCACATGACAGATAGGTGCATTCAGGGCAAATGGTCTTAAAAAGAAAAGCACCTTCACATCAATCAAAAGGAAATGCTAGCAGTAATGAATGCTATTATAGCTTTCAAAGTCCTTGTGCAACCAGTTCAACTATTGATAAGGACGGACAACACCACAGTAATGTGGTACATAAACAGGGAGGAACACATTCATACCCCCTATGCAGACTGGCCGTGTCACTTTGGAGCATGGCCCTGGACTTGCATATTGAACTACAAGCACAGTACTTGCCAGGCAAGGAAAACACGCTGGCAGACAATCTAAGCAGAAATATGACAGATCCACACAAATGGAAGTAGCATCCTCAAGTTTTTACAGAGATAATTCAAGCATGGGGAAGGCCACACCTAGATCTCTTTGCCTCCCACAAAAATCACCAATTGACAAAATTCTGCTCAAGGATTTTTCATCCAAAGGCCTGGAGAGTGGACGCTCTCTCTTTCAGATGGACATCATTGACAGTTTATGCCTTCCCACCTCTTCCTCTGCTGCCCAAAGTTCTATTAAAAACCAGAGCAGGCAGACCAAAGAGGATTCTCATTGCTCCAGACTGGCCAAGACAACACTGGTACCCACTCCTGAGGAGCCTGACGCATTCCCCACCATGGACCCTGCCTCTAATGCCTCTTCTTCTGACTCAGCACAGCTTCAAAACTCTTCACGGTCAGCTAAAAACACTCAATCTAGCCACATGGAAGATTCCTTAGCATCACAACAGACCCTACTCTCCAAGGAGGTGCAGGATGTCATTTTGGAGGCCAGAAGGCCATCTACTAGAAAAGATTTCTCCACAAAATGGAAACGGTTTTGTGTTTGGAATGAGAAAAAGGGCCAGGATCCTGAAAAACTGAATTTACCTCAAATATTACAGTATCTAGCTGAGCTGCTAAGCAGTGGACTTTCTTTCTCCTCCATCAAAATTCATGCCTGAGCCATTTCTGCAAAATACAACACTGATCCACCCTTATTCTCTCACCCCTCTTAAGGCAGTTCCTCAGAGGGGCTAAGAATCTAAAACCCCCAAGGAAACAACCAATACCTGCTTGGGATCTCAATTTCATTCTAGAAAAGCTGACCTTGCCTCCTTTTGAGCCAGCTGCCTCATCAGATTTGCAATATTTGTCCTGGAAAACAGCTTTCCTTGTGGCTATTACCTCAGCTCGTAGGGTATCGGAACTACAAGCTCTCATGGCTGTGCAGCCTTTTATCATCTTCCATCAGGACAGAGTTTCCTTATGAACCAACCCGTCCTTTATGCCAAAAGTGGTATCCAGGGTAGCTTTGAATCAGGCTATACACTTACCTACCTTTTATCTTAATCCTCAAAACAAAGGGGAGAGATTACTACATTCCTTGGACATCCACAGACAACTGCGTTATTATTTGGACAGAACAAAGCCTTTCAGAAAATCAGAACAGCTCTTTGTGTCCTATGCTATAGGAGCTCAAGGAAAGCCAATTTCCAAACAGACAATCTCAAAGTGGATAGCCCACTGCATACGCTTTTGCTATTCTTTTCATGGCAAAACTGTACCTACAGGCATCAGATCTCACTCCACAAGGGCCACGGCTACCTCTGCAGCTTTTCTCAGAGGAGTTCCTACCAAAGATATTTTGGAAGCAGCCACTTGGAGTTCTGTGCATACCTTCTCCAAGCACTACCACCTTCCATTATACTCCAAATCTAGAGTGGGCTTTGCCACTGCAGTCTTGCAGGGCATTCTGGCTCCTCCTAGTTCCACTTAGTGCTTACCACCCCTTTCTTAACTTTGGGATTCTACCCATCTGTTATGACTGCAGCTGTATGCACGATGAACATAGTACAGTTTTGTACCTACCATAAATGTAGATGTTCGAGTGCTAATACAGCTGCAGTCCAGGTTTCCCTCCCTCCTTCCCCTCTTGGGACAGGCCTATTGGCTAACACCTCCTCATGCAACCTGATTGGGGTATTCATTCCTGATGTATTTGCTTGCACTACTGTATTTTGATTATATGGCATTGCTTTATTACACAAATTTATGTATTGCCTTCCTTCTGGGGGCACCTGACATCCGGGGCAAGAAAAACTGAAGAACATGGTGTCGGCTGGTTCTTTTATACCCCTGTCGCACTGACGTCAGGGAAGAAGCGACGACAACCGACGCCGGACCTAGACTTTGGAATTCAGCCGACCGAGGACCCGCCTGACGGCAGGAGAACCCATCTGTTATGACTGCAGCTGTATTAGCACTCTAACATCTACATTTATGGTAGGTACAAAACTGTACTTTTCCCATAATGATCAGAACTAAAAGACCTTGCCTGCCATCGGAATTTGCTGTTCTACCCCGCAGAGACCTGTGTCTAGGAACTAACGTGGTCATCAGAAAATGTGTTTCAGAAAATCTTGAGACGCTTTTTAGGAGTTATGTGGGGAATTTTCCCCTAGAGGCAAAGGGGGAAATAACTGCACTAGTAGACATCACCCACGTGGCATGGGGGGGGGGGGGTCTGCAGAACCAAGGATTTCGATATTTTCTCTGACAGATCCTTCCAGCATTCTTAAAAGATTGCCTGACTGTCCCTCTCTGGAGGCATTCGGGGGGGGGGGCGGGCACTTTTCTATGCACAAAGAAGCCTGGGTAGCCATCACAAATGATTCTTGGGTGCAGAGGATCATATCCAGAGGATATTTCATTCCCACTTTACAAATTCCTGTAAAAACAAAAGTCTCCCTGATGTTCCATCCAATCAGAGGGAGTTAGCAGCTGTAGATATCACAAAGTTGCTAAACAAGTGTCATCCATGCGATCACCCCCAGACCAAACAGGATCTGGAATTTTACTTGAGGTTCTTTTTAGTGCCAAAAAAGACAGGGGACCCGAGACCTATCTTGGGTCCAAGTTATCTAAACCAGTTTTTAAAGCATTCCAAATTCTGTATGGTTACGGTTCAGTCCATTCTACCTCTTCAGAAGGAGTACTGAATGTGCTTATTTGATCTTCAAGACTCATACTATCACATCAGATTAACAGGTGGTCTTGAAGGTATTTATGCTTCTGGCTGGGGTATGGTCATTATCAGTTCAGAGCTCTGCCCTTTGGTCTCACCACAGCCCCCAGGATGTTCACCAAATGCATGGCAGTGGTAGCAGCTCACCTGAGACTGCTTGGACTCAGTGTTTTTCCTATTTAGACTTCTGGCTCCTTACCACACCAACCAGGCATCTACTAGTAAAAGCCAGAGATAATTTGCATCAGATTTCATTCTCGCTGGTAATCAACATCAACATGCACAAATGCCATCTCCAACCAGTTCAGGTTATGGATTTTATAGAGGCTTCCTTAGACAGTCATTTGTCTAGCTCTTCTGCCTCTAAACAGAGTTCTTGCATTGAAGACATGCATCAGATTTTTTTCCATTTCTTCACCATTGCAAAACTGATCCTAAAAGTTCTAGGGTCAATGGCTGCCTCAATAACTCTAATTCACATTGGTTGCTTCCACATGAGAATTCTTCAGTGGATCCTGGCGGTGCAGTGGACCTTTCTTCGTTATCCCTTAAGTCACTCAGTGTCTCAAATTTGCCTCCAGGGACTGTTGCAGTACAAATAAACTTTTCAGTAGTCTGGTACATCAACAGATGAAGGGACCAAATCCTATCCCTTTTGAGAAGAATGGGAGTATGGCAGTGGGCGATCTCCATCCAACTGCTTTCTTGTAGCAATGCACATACCAGGGAAAGCCAACATGCTTGCAGATAAACTGAGCAGGACCTTGCTGCAGCCTATTTACATCCCCCCTCAACAAATGAAGCAGGTTCTTCGCTGTTATCCCACCTCAGGGACAGTGACTGAGTGAGGCTCTGGTCCATGTTTGGCCTTCTGGTCTTCTTCACACCTACTCTCCCCTAACTCGCATTCCCAATTTTTTTTCAGAAAACACTTCAGTTGATGAGTATAGTAATCCTCATGGGGTCATTCTGACCTCTAAAAGTTTAGTTCCTTTCCTTTGGTCTCATTTAGTATGTCCTCCTTTGGAAGCTGGATCCCAGTCCAGACCGATCTCACACATCACGGCAAGTTCACCTATATATTGCAGGTCTCAAGTTGACTGCATGTTTCTCCAATTCCAGTGATGGCTAGACATTCTAGGCTTTATTTCCCAGTTCGAAAAATCCTAGTTTCTTCTCATAAACCTTTGACTATATTTTATTTTATTTTATTTTATTTTATTTATTTATTTGCAGTTTGTTTACCAGGATAGTCCATTGGGCCATAAGGAACCCATTTTCAGTGGAGTCCTGGGGAGAAAAGCTCCAGACTAGGAGAATTTACAAAAGTAAATGAAGGTTTTCCTTTTGAGCAGTCAGAGATGATTGGACCCTTTTACCTCTCCGCTTCCAGCTGTTTTAGATTTCCTTTCCATGATTTTTCGAGATTGAGCAAGTTTTTTTCCATTATTAAGTTTCATTTAGTAGCCATCTCAAACTATCACATCGGAGGTGATGCTTCAACTTTAGCATCATCCAAGTTATGCAAGGCCTTTTGTAAGAGTACCTACTTGCTTAGACCTGCAGTAAAGGACCCTACTTCATCTTAAGACCTCACTATGGTTTTGCAAGCATTAGTACTTTCTTCCTTTGAACCATCAGCTAAAGTAGATGTCAAATTTATTCCTTGGAAAACTGTCTTTCTGGTAGGTATAACTTCTGCAAGACTAGTATCTGAACTCCAAGCAAAGTCTTCTAAACCACTGTATTTGAAATTGCACAAGGACAGGGTTACTTGGCACACAAATTCTTCCTTACCAAAAGTTGCCTCTGAAACCAGTATCAACCAAGTCATCTGTTTTCCAGTTTTTTTCCCCATATTTGAAAACAAAGTAAAATACACCCTTCATCTTATTGATGTACACATACAACTTTGTTTCTACCTTCACAGGACCAAAGAATTTAGAAAAAAATTATCAGTTATTTGTTTCTTTTACTAGTAAAAGATTGGGAAGACCAGTTTCTAAAATTACACTGGCTAAGTGGGTAACAGGTTGTATTTCCTGTGTTTGTCTTGGTAAGGGTATACCTTTCAAGGAATAATCAAAAGCCCATTCAGCCAGGTCAGTGTCTACATCAGCAGCGTTTTAGGCTAGAGCCTCTATTGATATTTGTGCAGCTGCTACTTGGTCTAATACTCATACTTGTATTGTGCATTACTGATTGGACATTGTTTCCAGAAGTAGTGCTCCATTTGGTTCTGCTGTGCTCCGGAACACCTTTGCGTGTGGGCCACAGTAGATGAGCGACTCTGTCCCACTCCTATACTCACCCTCCATAAACTGTTACCTTACCCATATATTAATCTTCTTCTGGAACTCTACTCCATACATTACCCTCTACCCCTTCTGCCTGTAGCACATCTATTGCCTCCAGGTCTTGCCTATTTCATCTATCACCCTGAATTATTTGTCTCAGAGTAATCCTCTCTCTCAATTTCCTCTCGCAGAGCATCCCCTAAAAATCAGTCAATGTCTATAAAGAACTAATAATGTAACTAGTAACAATACTTGTATCTCAATCTTTCCCATGGTCTCTATTACTAATTATTACATGTTAACTTTTGAAACTTGAATAATGTCTTAAAGATGACCAAAGTGCTACTGTGATTTGTAAAATATTTACTTTATTGTGTAACTGTTACTGGAGCTTTTCTCCCCAGGCCTCTGCTGAAAAAGAGCTACATTACTAGCTTAGTCAGACTTTCCACTGTCAACAATTGTAAAATAATAAAATAAATAAATAAATGAAAACGGTAACATCAGACACAGAAGTTCTGCTCTCACCATAATGTCCATTTGTGTTGTCCATTTTCATTCTTCTACAACGACCTAAGGGAAGTGTTAGTAACCATAGATGTTCTTCGTGTTTCACTGTTGCAGTCATTGCATTTGGGTTATCTGCCTACAGATAGCTTTTATCCAGCCTGATGATCAAAGTCTTGGGTCCTGTGTCGGATGCTGTCTCATCTTCCATGACGTTAGGTAGTCAGGGGTATAAAGCATGCAGCCGACACCATTACATCAGTCTTTCTTGCCGTACAGTGCCCGAAGCAGCAAGTGCCGGTCGGCCGACTCCTGAAATTTTCGTTTGAGTTTCATAACTGAAGTCCTCAAAAAAGCTAAGTACCCCGTTGGGGATCCTTTTTCTTGCTCTAAACCAATGTCAGTAAAAGTTAACAATTGTATTACCTGTGGAAAACAAATACCTCAAAGATTTTAATTCGTACTGCATTCCTTGCCTAGGCCCAGACCATGACATCCCTTGCTGTCTGTTTTGTGCCTTATTCAATCCTCGAACTATTCGTTGTCTGTCTGTTTTTGCAGCAGGCTATTTCGGTACTCTCTAATTATCCAGAAATGGCTTTGGTAAATTCCGAAAAAACTTAAAGATAAAGACAAAGACAGACCGCATAGGTCCAAAGCTGCCGACAACGCTTCCGATAAGCTAGTCGCCAGTTCGCCAGTACTCAGGCGCTTTTGCAGCTTCTGATACCCACTACTTCAGATTCGCAGGCCTCTACGGAGACCCATTCGGAGTCTGGTATGCTGCGAGATGTTTCTTCGACTATGGAACCTGCGGATGTCTTTTCCTTGGATGGGTCCGGAGCCGCTGTGTAGGCACCGGCTTCTGAGGGTGTATTCAGGCCTACGGGCTTGCATTTCAAACTGACACCATCTTCTTCTTCAAGGCTTAAAACTCGACCCACGCCTAGAAAACTGATGTCCAAACCGCATGGTCAGGCCTCTATGCCTAAAAAAAAAAAAAAAAAAAAAGAATGGCTGAAGACCTTCTTACTCTAATTAGGGTAAGCCAGCCTTCTCCCTCTGAGACCTAGAACTGATTTTCCTTCTGATTCTTCTGATCAGGATTCTGAAATTCCTGTTTCTTCTGATGACCAGGATTTGCCCTTATCTATCTATGAGGATTTTAATGCAGAGGACTCCATAACCTCTTCTTCCCCTCCAGAAGATTTTTCTTTTGGTGAAACCTTGCACACACTTGAAGAGCATTTCCGCTGGGAAAGCCAGGATTACTCTGAATCCAAAAAGAGGCTTCGGGAATTCTTACTCCTACCTCAGCACAGGCCTTTAGCTATCGCTTTTGTACTGGATATTGTAGATGATGCCTTCTCGGAATCTAGCCTGGCCCCAGACACTTTTCCCCTGGCTCCCAGGAAATCTGACTGGTATTAGAGTACCTGTCTCTCACAAGTTTCTCTTTAAGAATCCTACTGCGGACCCAAAGACCATTTCACAGGGACCCAAAGGCATTAAGGCTACTACTGCCAAAAACTCTACCCCCTCTGGTAGAGATTCCAGGGCCCTGGACAGATTGGGTAAGAAGGTATACACTTCTGCTACTTTAGCCATTAGGGCCTTAAAGTGCCAGTTTCATATGTTAAAGTATCAGCAGCATATTATTGGACTACTTGAACAGAAAATGATGATTCCTGGCTGTGCTGAAAATAAAGAATTACAGGATTTAATGCATTCTGCTGAACAAGTTGGTAAACATACTTTGCAATGTAGTTTTGACTCTTCAGAAGCATTTTGCAGGGCTGCTGTCACTGGGTCTGTTCTTAGAAAGCACGCTTGGCTTAAGGAGCAAAATTTGCCAGATCATGTTAAAGCTAAATTACTGGATGCTCCCTTACAGCAAGACCGCCTGTTTGGCAACAAAGCAGAAGAAGTTCTTAAAAAGATGGAGGAAAAAGTAAAATCTATGCAAACAGTTAGTTTTCCTGCAATTACAGCCTCACAGATTTAGTAGGCATTCACCTTCTAAGAATTGGTCCTTTCCTGTCTCTTCCAGGCCTTCAGTCCAAACCCAGGAACAGCAGACAACCTAGGCTACAGTCTCAAGGTACTCACAGGCCTAAGCAGTGGGGGCTCCCACTTCCATAGCTGGAAGTAGTAAGACACCCCCTATGGTAAACTGTTACAATTACTTAACCTGAAACCTTCCAAGCCCTGCTCAACTGTCTGCTCCCCTTAGGGGGAAAGATTGCCCTGCATGCAAAAAGCTGGGAACTCATTACCCAAGACAAATGGTATTTAAATATAGTTTCCCAAGGATACAAATTCCACTTCCACTCCCTGCCAACCCCAAGTGGTTGGCCAGACCTACTCCCAAATCAGTGGGCAGAGGCTCAAATGCAGGTTCTCTCTCTTGTAAGTATCAGGGTTATTAAACCTGTCCCAGCAGAGGAATGGGGACAAGGTTTTTACTCAAGACTTTTCCTGGTACCCAGAAAAGACCAGTCCTGGCATCCTATCCTGGATCTGGATATTCTAAACACCATTTTGGTAATCCCAAAATTCAAAATGCTAACTCTTCATCAACTGTCTCCCATGCTAGGCAAAAATGCCTGTTTGGCAACATTGGACTTAAAGGAAGCTTACCTGCACATCCCAATAAGGGAATCGTGCAGAAAATACCTACGCTTCAGAGCAGGCTACATGCACTATCAGTTCTCTGCACTGCCCTTTGTGAATACCCTGGGCGCAGTAGATAAGACAGTGCCTAGCTCCAGTCATTGCATTCTGTAGGCAAAGAAATATTCAGATATACTCATACCTGGACGATTGTCTAATTCAGGCAGAAAGCCAGGACATACTATTAAATCATTTGGTATTTGTAAAGCAACTGCTAACCTCACTGGGGTACACCATAAATGAAAAGTAGTCTCACCTAGTACCCTGCCAAAAAATTGTATTCCTGGGAGCAAGCTTGAACACAACTTCCCAGATGGCCTGCCTCACGCCAGAGAAACAAGTTTATTTGACATCCTACTTCAAACTACTGGCCACAAGGACCCAGCTATCTGCAAGGAAAATACTGCAAGCCATAGGGTTCATGGCCTCTTGCATCCTACTAGTTCCATATGCAAGACTGCATATGAGGAAACTACAATGGTATCTAAAAAGCGTATGGTGTCAACATTCTCAGGACCTATAATCAATGATTTCTATCATTCCTTATGTAAAGACAGAGTTCCTTTGGTGGGCAGAGGCCTGCTACCACAACAAGGGACTGCCATTCACTCTACCCCCTGCCGTCAAAACCCTAACAACAGATGCATCACACTATGCTTGGGGGGCTCACTTGGCAGGGCAGTGCATTCAGGGCAAATGGAACCAGAGTCAAATGCACCTGCATACCAATCAAAAATAAATGTTAGCTGTACAGAATTCTCTGACAGCCTTCAAGGACCACATTCTTCCAAGACATTTATTGGTAAAGACAGACAACACCACTGCTATGTGGTACATAAACAAGCTAGGGGGAACCAACTCGTGCCCTCTCTGCAGACTAGCCATGGCTCTGTGGAACACAGCCTTAAGCTACCAAGTGCACCTACAAGCTCAGTACCTGCCAGGCAAGCTAAGTTCACTGGCACATGACCTAAGCAGAAATCTAATGGACCCACACGAGTGGTAACTGGAACCAAAGATCTTCAACATTTTGAGAAACAAATGGGGGAGCCCAGAGATAGACCTGTTTGCCTCCTCTCAGAACTACCAATTTGACAAATTCTGCACAAGGAGTTCCCACAGACAAGCTTGGAAAGTGGATGCCCTGTCCTTCACCTGGGAAAGCCTCTCTGTTTATGCCTTTCCCCCTCTGCCTCTCCTCTCGAAAGTTCTGCTAAAGATCAAACAGGACAAACCAAGGACAATTCTCACTGCACCAGACTGGCCACGCCAACACTGGTACCCCCTTTTGCGCAGTATGTCAATGCTGAAACCATGGCACCTGGCTCAGACCCCTTCCATGCTGTCCCAGTAGGAGGGCCAGATTCTGCACCCCCAGCTTCAAACCCTGAACCTTGCAGCCTGGCTAATTATGTGAGCTCCCCAATACCATTCCTCAGTAACCAAGTGCTGGATGTCATTTTGGAGGCAAGGAGGCCTAGTACTAGAAAATCCTATGCTGAAAAGTGGAAAAGATACTGTTCCTGGAGCCAGACTCAGGGGATGGGCACAGCAGTGCCCAGCTTACCGCATATTCTTCAATACTTAACAGAGATGCTCCACAAGGGCCTTTCCTTCTCATCTATTAAAATTCATGCCTCTGCCATTTCAGCACATTACAGTACTGAGCCACCCCTCTTCTCTCACCCCCTGCTGAAGCAATTCCTCAGAGGTGCCAAAAAGTTAAGACCACCCAGGAGAGCCCCTACTCCAGCTTGGGACCTTAACTTTGTATTGGAAAAGCTCACTCTATCTCCTTTCGAGCCAGCTGCATCTGCAGAGTTGAAATTTCTTTCTTGGAAAACAGCCTTCCTTCTAGCCATCACTTCAGCAAGAAGAGTGTCTGAATTACAGGCCCTCATGGTGGTGGAGCCCTTCATCATCTTCCATGCAGACAGGGTGTCCCCCAGGACCATTCCTTCCTTTATGCCCAAGGTGGTATCCAGTGTGGCCCTTAATCAGTCCATTCATTTGCCAACCTTCTTTTCTAATCCACAGAACAAAGGAGAATGAATACTGTACTCTTTGGGCGTGCACAGACAACTTATATTTTATTTGGACAGGACTGAGCCTCTCAGGAAAACTGAACAGCTGCTAGTTGCCTTTGCTGCACGGGCAGAAAGAGGAAGGCCATTTCAAAGCAAACCATTTCTAAATGGATAGGCCATTGCATTAATTTCTGCTATAAGCACCATGGAAAACCCACCCCACAGGGGGATAAGGTCACATTCCACCAAGGCTGCATCTACTTCAACAGCCTTTCTCAGAGGTGTTCCTACCAGGGACATCCAAGAAGCTACCTGGAGCTCTGTCCATACATTCACTAAGCATTACTGCTTGCCTATTTTTTCTAAATCCAGAGCTGGTTTTGCCACTGCAGTCTGTGCAAATAGGTACGCCAACCTAGTACTAGTGGCATGGGAAATTGATCATCTGTTGCAAGGTAATGAATACCAAAGTAAGATTCTGTGGTATACATGTTTTGTAGATGATACATTTTTGTTATGGGGAGGTACTAAAGAATTGGAACAACTGATTGAACATCTACATAGTACCACCGATTTTCTAAGATTTACATGAGTATTCCTATGAGACCATTGACTTTTTGGATGTTAAGTTATGTAAACCAAGTAATAAACACATTACTATTTCTCTATATAGAAAACATAGTCGTAAAAACAGTATTCTACACAAGACAAGCATGCATCCAGGACATGTAAGTAAAAATGTCATTAGAGGACAGTTTGAGAGCTAGTCGTTTACACAATACAGCTGAAGGCTTCGATACAGCAATACTAACATGAAAAGAAGAGTTTAAAGAAAGAGGCTACAATGAAAAAGATATTAGGAATGGTATAAAGTATGTGTCACAGAAAAGGAAAGACAAAGGTAAATCTTATTTCTCTGACACTATTAACACAGAAAATAACACATGCAGGAATGACTCGTTTGATTAGGTTTCCAGTGACCTATTCCAGTAACATCAGGAGATTTTGCTCAGTTTTTGAAAAAAAATGGAACATTCTAAGGTCGATCAGTGAACTAGATGGGGTTATTGATGATAGACCCCATTTTTGCTTTAATAATAAGAAATCTCTTAAGGGACAACTATGTTTGAACAAGGAACAATAGACGTTTAATAAAATCCCAAAGAATTGGTACGTTCCCATGCAGCAAATTTTGCTTTAATAATAAGAATTCTCTTAAGGGACAACTATGTTCGAACAAGGAACAATAGACGTTTAATAAAATCTCAAAGAATTGGTACGTTCCCATGCAGCAGTTGCATGGCATGTAGTTATCTGTATAGTAAATCTACTTTCTCACACCCCACTATGAATTTTGATATAGAAATTAATTTCTATGCAGACTGTAAAACCAGCACTTAGTTTATTGTACTTTTTGTACTAAATGTTTCATTTTTTACATAGGGAAAACTAATTAGAGGTCTTAAAGAACATATATTAGAACATGTAAGAGATCTAACCAATAAGAAGGACACCAATGCTCTTGCAAAACATGTTAACTGAGGATATGCAACATGCATTTAATTTTATGGTACTACAGATTATTGAACAAAATATTAGAGGGGGTGATATAAATAACAGAGTAGAAGAAACAGAGCAGAAATGGATACTACAACTACAGGCGGAGAAACCACCAGGGTTAAGTGGTGTAGTTTCACTAAAACCCTTCCTGAAAGCTAGTTCTCTGAAACATTGATTTTACTGGTTTTAGCTACATTACACATTTTTTATTATTTTGAATACTGCTTTAAAGCCCAGAACTTTTAATTGTTAATAATTAATGATGTCATATTGGATGTGGTACTTGATTGATTAGTATCAATTTAAATTCAGTTGTTTTATTTGTATGAATGGAGTCTGATGAAGCGATTAGTTGTAAACCGTGAAAGCGAAAATTCACCAAGCCGTGGTCAGTTTGTTGTTTTATTTTTCTTTGAATCTTGCTCTGAGGTGTAAACTGGGCGTTTATCCAGTTCGTGGAATTTGTTTTTTTATAGATACTACAGGGTCCCTGAGTCCCACAAGTTCCTTTTTAAAAATCCTATTGCGGATCCAGAGACTATTTCTCAGGGACCCAAGGGCTTTAAGGCTTCTACTGCTAAAAATCCTACCCCTTCTGAAAGAGACTCCAGGGCGCTAGATAGATGGGGTAACAAGGTTTACACTTCTGCAACCTTGGCCATCAAGGCTTTAAACTGCCAGTTTCATATGTTAAAGTATCAGCAACATGTTATTGGATTGCGTAAACAGAAAATGATGATGATTCCTGATTGTGTGGAAAATAAAGAATTACAGGATTTAATGAATTCTGCTGAACAGGTTGGAAAACATACTTTGCAATGTGGTTTTGATTCATTAGAGGCCTCTTGCAGGGCTGCTGTTACTGGCTCTGTGCTCAGAAAGCATGCTTGGCTTAAGGAGCAATCTTTACCTGATCATGTTTAAGCTAAATTGTTGGATGCTGCCTTAAATCAGGACCGCCTGTTTGGCAACAAGGCTGAGGAAGTTCTTAAAAAGATGGAAGATAAAGCTAAATCTATGCAAACTGTTCAAGATTTCTTACAAGTTCAGCCTCCTAGATTTAGTAGGCACTGACGCTCCAAAAATTGGTCCTTTCCAGCCCCTTCCAGGTCTTCTCAAGCCAAACCCAGACACAGCAGGAAACCCCAAGTTTCAGTCCTAGGGGACACACAGGACTAAGCAGTGGGGGCCTCCACTTCCAAATCTGAGAATAATAAGACTCCCCCTATGGTAAACTGTCTCAGTGGCTTCCTTTTAAAATTTCCAAGCACTTATCAACTGACTGCCACTTTGGGGGGAAAGATTGCTCTTCATGCAAAGAACTGGGAGCTCATTACCCAGGACAAATGGGGTTTAAATGTAGTGTCCCAGGGATACAGATTTCACTTCCACACGTTGCCAACACCAAACGGGTGGCTGGACCAAACCCCAAATCTCAGTGGGCAGAGGCCCAAAAACAAGTACTTTCTCTCTTAAGCATGGGGGCTATTCAATTGGTACCAGAAGAGGAAAAGGGCAAGGTTTCTACTAGAGACGTTTCCTGGTACCCAGAAAAGGCAGTTCATGGCATCCTATCCTGGACCTGTCTACCCTAAACACCTTTTTGGAGATTCCAAAGTTCAAGATGCTGACTCTTCACCAGTTGCTTCCTATGCTAGGCAAAGACGCCTGGTTGGCAACACTAGATTTAAAAGAAGCATACCTGCACATCCCAATCAGGGAATCTTGCAGAAGATACCTTCGCTTCAAAGCAGGCTACACACACCATCAGTTCTCTGCACTGCCCTTTGGCTTATCTACTGCGCCCAGGGTATTCACAAAGTGCCTAGCTCCAGTTATTGCATTTTGCAGGCAAAGAAATATTCAAATATACCCATACCTGGACAATTGTTTAATTCAGGCAGAAAGCCAGGACATACTTTTGAATCATCTGGTCTTTGTACAAAGGGTTCTAACCAGTCTGGGGTACACCATAAACGAAAAGAAATCTCACCCGGTACCCTGTCAACAAGTTATATTCCTGGGAGCAAGCTTGAGTACAACTTCCCAGATGGCTAACCTCACGCCAGAGAAACAAATTAATTTGACAACCTACTTCAAACAAGTGGCCACAAAAACCCTGCTATCTGCAAGACAAATACTGCAAGCCTTGGCATTCATGGTCTCCTGCATTCTTCTAATTCCATATGCAAGACTGCATATGAGGAAACTACAGTGGTATCGAAAAAGCCTATGGTGTTAACATTCCCAGGAACTAGAAGCAATGATTCCTATCGTACCTTGCCTACGCCTAGAGTTCCTTTGGTGGGCAGAGGCCTGCCACCAAAACAAGGGACTACCTTTCACACCACTCCCTGTCACCCAAACCCTAACAACAGACGCATCAGTCTATGCATGGGGGGGGGGGCTCACCTGGCAGGGAAGTGCATTCAGGGCAAATGGAACCCAAGTCAAATGCACCCACATATCAATCTAAAAGAAATGTTAGCTGTACAGAATGCTCTGACAGCCTTCAAGGACCACATTCTTCCAGCACAACTAATGGTAAAGATGGACAAACAACACTGTTATGTGGTACATAAACAAGCAGGGGGGGTACACATTCTTACCCCCTCTGCGTACTAGCCATGGTATTGTGGAACACAGCCTTGAGCTACAAAGTGCACCTACAAGGTCAATTCCTGCCAGGAAAATAAATACATTGGCAGACGAACTAAGCAGAAACCTCATGGACCCACACGAGTGGAAACTGGAACCAAGGATTTTCAACATCTTAACAAGCAAATAGGGGAGCCCAGATATAGACCTATTTGCCTCTCCCCAGAACTACCAGTTGGACAAATTTTGCACACAGACCCCCCACAAACAAGCCTGGAAAGTGGATCCTCTGTCCTTCAGCTGGAAAAACCTATCAGTCTGTGCTTCCCCCCCCTCTGCCTCTACTACTACTAAAAATCAAACCAGACAAACCAAGGAGGATTTTGATTGCTCCAGACTGGCCACGCCAACACTGGTACCCCCTCCTGCGCAGTGCGTCACTGTTATCCCTATGGCACCTGCCTCAGACTCCTTCCCTGTTGTCCCAGCAGGAGAACCAGATTCTGCACCCACAGTTTCTAACACTGAATCTAGCAGCCTGGCTAATTACCTAATCTCTCCTTTACCATTCCTCAGTAAACCTGTGATGGATATCATTTTAGAGGCAAGGAGGGCTAGTACTAGAAAATCTTATGCTGAAAAATGGAAAAGATTCTGTGCCTGGAACCAATCTCAAGGGATGATCACAGTAGTACCCAGTTTACCTTAGATTTTACAATACTTAACTGAGATGCTTCACAAGGGCATGTCTTTTTCCTCCTTTAAAATCCACGCCTCCGCTATTTTAGCTCATTATAACACAGAACCTCCCCTCTTCCCTCATCCACTGCTCAAGCAGTTAGTCAGAGGGGCCAAAAATTTGAGACCACCCAGGAGAGCTCCAACCCCTGCCTGGGACCCTAACTTTGTTTTGGAGAAACTTAATCTACCTTCTTTCGAGCCAGCTGCTATTGCAGACTTGAAATTTCTTTCTTGGAAAACAACTTTCCTTTTAACAATCACTTCAGCTTGAAGGGTATCTGAATTACAGACCCTTATGGCAGTGGAGCCTTTCATCATCTTTCATGTGGACAGGGTGTCCCTCAGAACCAATCCATCCTTCATGCCCAAGGTGGTATCCAGTGTGGCTCTTAATCAATCCATTCATTTGCCAACCTTCTTTCCCAATCCACAGAACAAAGAGGAATGGATACTGCATTCCTTAGATGTGCACAGACAACTTAGATTCTACTTGGACAGGACTAAACCTCAAAGGAAATCTGAACAACTGCTGGTGGCATTTGCTGCAGGGGCAGAGAGGAAGGCTATTTCAAAGCAAACCATTTCTAAATGGATAGGCAATTACATTAATTTCTGCTATAAGCACCATGGAAAACCTATCCCCCAGGGGATCGGACCTCACGCCACCAGGGCTGAATCTACCTCTACGGCCTTTCTCAGAGGCATCCCTACCAGTGACATCCTAGAAGCTGCTACCTGGGGTTCTGTACATACTTTCACCAAGCATTATCATTTGCCAATTTTCTCTAAATCCAGAGCTGGCTTTGCCACTGCAGTCTTGCAGGGCCTTATAGCTGGTCCTAATGCTATTTAAATTCCTCCTTCCAACCATAGCTTTGGGAATCTACCCAAATGTAATGACTGCAATAGTGAAACACAAAGAACATAGTACAGTTGTGTACACTTACCATAAATGTAGATGTTCGAGTGTATTCACTGTTGCAGTCCTGGTTACACTCCCTCCAGCCCCCTAACTTCTTTTGGTTATACCTTTACTTTCCTTTACTATGCTTAAAAGCTTTTTGGTGCGTTTGTTGTTTTGTTGGAGGTATATCATTGTACTTTTATATTTAATTGCTTCCTTTTAGGAGGGCATCTGACATCTGGGGCAAGAAAAACTGATGTAATGGCATCGGCTGCATGTTTTATACCCCTGACTACCTGACGTCATGGAAGAAGGGACAGCAACCGATGGAGGACCCAAGACTTTGTTAATCAGGCCGACTGAGGGCTACCTGCAAGCAGATAATCCAAATGTAATGACTGCAACAGTGAATACACTTGAACATCTACATTTATGGTAAGTGTACGCAACTGTACTTTCTGTTTGCACCTAGACGCCTGGACAAACACAAGAGATTTATGGGTGCTAAGGATAATATCCAGAGGTTATTGCATACCATTTTACCTTTCTTCCTCCTTGGCAAAGGAAGGAACTTCCCAATGTTCCACTCGGTCAGAGGAAGGCTGCAGCACAAGAAATACAAAAGCTGCTAGAGAAGAGTTATCCAGAGGGTCCCACCCGATGAGAGAGGATTCTAAACTTATTCACAACGCTTTTCAGTGCCAAAGAAAACGGGACCTCAGACCCATTTTGGATGTAAGTAAACTGAACCAGTTTACTTTTTTTTTTTTTTTTTTTTTTTCTTTAAAAGTTCAGAATGGTCACTGTTGAGTTCATCCTACCTTTTCTGCACAGGGATAGATGTGCTCTACAAATCTTCAGGATGAGTACTATCATGTCAAAATAGACTGTTTCAAATGACATCTTCACTTTTGGCTGGGCGCAAGTCCTTACCAATTCAAAGCTCTGCCCTTTGGACTCACCACAGTCCCCAGGGTGTTTACCAAATGCATGGTAGTAGTTGCAGTTCACTTGAGACAGAAAGGGATTCCATGTATTTCCATATCTAGATGACTAGCTCGTAACTGCCCCCTCCAAGCATCAACTTCAACATACTACGGAGTATTTGCTCCAGATTTGCAACACTTTGAGCATTACGATTATTTTTGCAAAATTTGCAAATCAAAACTAGCACCAGTTCAGAGCCTGGAATTAATCAGGGTAGTTTTGTGCACAACATAGATGGCATCTTTACTTCCATCAGAAGTCAGGTTCAGGCTATCCTTTCTTATCCATCTCCTCCAGCAAGGTTAGTTCTTCAGGCACGTGATGTTGATGTCAGCTGCTGTAATAACTACTTCCTCTTGCATGCTTCTTTATGGAGGTTCTCCAATGGACTCTAGCTGTACAGTGGTCCATTCCATCTCACCCCTTATCTTTTAAAGTAAAACTCACCCCGATTTGCAAATAACGCATTTGCTGATGGATACAATCAGACTTTCTTTTTCTGGGCAGTCCCTTTGTTCTACTGAACACAGTAGACTGTGACCACAGACACTTCTCAAGTGGGTTGGGGGGCATTTCTTGGGAAGAACTGTCAAAGGCATGCAATCCTGCCTAGGCGACCAAGTTGCACATCAGTGTCTTAGAGATGAGAGCTGTCCTTTTAGCAGTGTAGGCGTTTCAAGATGCTCTTCCCTTGGGGACTGTTGCAGTTTAGACTTGAAATCATGTATGTAGTGTGGTACATCAACAAGCAAGGAGGAACTTTATCTTGCCTTCTTAGCAGAGAGGCCAGGAGGTGTTTGGGATGGGCGAGCTCATCAGACAGCTTTCTAATTGTGCTTCTGTACCAACCAAGCAGATCCATTGTGATGCCTCACAAGTGGTGTCTCCGTCTGTAGCAAATATGAGCTTTTAAACATTAGGGCCAACTTTGTTGCCTCCCCTCTCAACAAGGGTAGCAAGTACTTCACTCTGACCCCCCCCCCCCCTCAGGAGGAGTCACTGAGAGATTCTCCTCTTCACGCTCTGCTCTTGGGTCACTTTTATGCTTGTCTTCCTCCTTCCCCTGATTCCAAGTTTTTTTATGGAAAGCAAACAGGCTGAAGAGCTCATTTATCCTCATTGCCCCCTTCTGTCCTCTGCAAGTGTGGTTCCACTTTCTGTGGTCTCATCCTCGTTTTCCTCCAATACTGGCATCTACTCAGGATCTCCTCTCTCACCTCTCGGGGATTCAACATCCCAACACTCATGGCTTCAAGTTGACTGGATTATGTTTACACTTCCAGGAGTGAGGTATGAGTGTAGGCTTGGGTGAGTGATATATGTTGGGAATTTGCATATCATATGAGTTCCTGAAGAATAAGGTGTAAGCACTCTGTAATTAAATCTTTTTCCTTGGCTTTCTCTAAGGTAGTTTTCATCCGAGACCTCCAGTAAAGGATCCCTCACTGCCTTGGGACCTTGCTGTGGTACTTGGAGGGTTTTAATACAAAAACCCTTTGAACCTGGTCTAAAATTTCTCTTGAAAGACTATTTTCCTGGTAGCTATAACTTTGTCAAAAAGAATATCTGAACTTCACGCTCTTTCAGCTAAAATCCCTTGCATCTTTTTTATAAAGATGAGGTTTCCCTGCAGACAAATATTTCTGTTTACCTAAAGTGGCTTCTGAAAATAACATGAAGCAAGCCATTCACGTGCCAGTTTTTTTCCCAAATTTTTCCAATAAAAGAGTAAATACTATACCTCCTTGATGTGCACCGACCACTCTGTTTTGTCCTGTGAAGGTAAAAACAGTTTAGAAAGACATACCAACATTTTGTATCTTTGTCTCCACATCGCCTGGGCCAACCAGTTTCTAAAATTTTCCTAGCTAAGTGGATTAGACTGTATTTCATAGATTTTCTCTCAGAAGGGTTTGACATTACTAAAACCTCCCCAAGATCATTCAGCTAAGTCTATGACTACTTTCTCTTTTTTTGTCAAGGGCGTCTATTGATGACATTTATGCACCAGCCACATTGTCCAAGACTCTCAACTTTTTCATATTGCAAATCGACAACATCTCTAGAAATTGAGTTTCATTTCGTACAGCAGTACTCTGGAATATCCTTCCATGAGGGCCATCCAAGGTCAATGTAGCTGAGGACTCTAGCCTATAAGTGAGGAATAATGAAAAGGAGAACATCGGATTTATAAGTTATGTCTTCACCATAACTAGGCATCTGTGTTGTCCATTTTCATTCTTCAACTCGCCTCCCATCCAACCCCATTGATTTTTCTTTTGGAAGCACCTATTGGACTATTTTTTATTTTTTTTTTGGAACCCACAGTTCATAGGTTCATACTTGGCTATCTGCCCTAGGGCATTTATAAGCCTAGCCAGAGTGTGTTTGGCTTTTGCCACCCATTTTAAATTAATTTTGCTATGCCCTTTTTCGAGGTTAATATACTGTGCCTCTGTCAACAGTGAGACAGAAGTGATACCAGGGGTAAATCTACAATCTCTCATCCACTCCTCAAAATTCCTCTTGAAGAGAGTCAATGAGGGACTCTGCCTAATCTGGACTGGGATTTTATTCCAGAGTGAAGGGAGCCTCTGGGTTATGAATCTGTCCCTCCAGCATGTCCTATTTATTTCAGTGCTGAGGTTCAAGTCTCTTGAGCGCGTAGCTCGGTGGGATTTGGATTTTCTGAGGTGCCGCGTGTGCATTAATTCCGGGTTGGACATGGCTTTATACGTCAGGCACAGATCGCCTCTGAGCAGGCGGTATGCCACTGAGTAGAGCTGGAGTTTCTTTAACCGGGCAGCGTATGGCATCTGTTTGAGCCCTTTGATCATCTTGGTGAGGTACTTTTGGGGTCTTTCCAGTTGCTACAGGTGTCTGGTAAGGTACATCCCAAAAGGGGCATTGTACTCAATTATGGGCCTGATGAGGGATGAGTAAAGTGGCATGATGACCTCCCCTGATCTAGATGTGAATCCCTTCATGATTAGGTGGGCTATATAAAATGTTTTTCTAACCACTTTGGCCACGTGGTTGTCAAAGTAAGAGATTGCTATCAACTTGGGTCCCCAGGTCCCTAATTACTTCTTCTGTACTTAATGGATTACCACCTATGTGGTAATTTGTGGGCACTTTGTTTTTGCCAAAGGGGATGACTGTACACTTTTTGGCGTTTAGCTTGAGGCCATGGCTCTGGCACCAGTTGTCTGTTTCTATGAGGCCCTTTTGGAGGATGCTTGTGTAGGCTGGAGAGTCTGTTATGGCGCCCAGTTTGCAGTCCTCTGCGAACTTGGTCAGCCACAGTCCTTCCGTGTTGGCCTGTACCTCTGAGAAATATATACCGAACAAGAGAGGTCCCAGGACTGAGCCTTGTGAGACACCACTTGTAACTGGTTTGGAGTCTGACATGGCTCCAGCAATTCTAACCATGTGGGTTCTGGCCTTGAGCCAATTTGCAACCCATCTAGTGACATAGGGGTTTATATTTAAGCTGGTGAGCTTATCTATAATGCCCGAGTGGGGTATTGTATCGAAGGCTTTTGCGAGGTCCAGGTAGGCTGTGTGGACCACCTTCCCCTTGTCATTGGCCTTGGTGACTGTTTCAAAGAAATCGACCAGGTTTAAGAGGCAGGATCTGCCCTTAACAAAGCCAAACTGGGTAGGATCCAGTGTCTGTAGGTCCCCAATATCTTTATTTCTGAGGTCCATGATGATCCTTTCCATAGCTTTGCAGACCAAGCTAGTCAGGCTTATGGGGCGATATTTTCCAGGATCCGTTGAGGCACCACCTTTGTGGAGAGGGACCACTGTTGCTGTATGCCACTCTTTGGGCACATATCCTGTAGTAAGGCTGAGATTGAACAGTAGTTTTATGTTTGGGTTTAGCTCTTCTTGGAGTTCATGTAGGACGCAGCCCGGGACACCGTCTGGTCCCATTGATGCTGTGTTTTTTGCTTTGGAGAGGGCGGCTCTTACCTGAGCATCTGAGATGTCAGGGGGGCAGCACTCTGCTGGGATAGATATTTGCCCTTTTGGGGGGGGGGGAGTTTGCGCTGAACCTCTCAGCTAGGATGTTGGCAATGTCTGTGGGTTCAGTGTATTTTTTGTCATTTTGGACTAATTCTGAGCATATCTGGGAATTTCCACCCAGGTTCCTAACATAACTAAAGAAAGCCTTGTGATTATCCTTAGTGTCCTGTGCAATTTTTCTCTCAAAGCTGGCCTTAGACGATTTTATGAGTGCCCGTAGTTTTTTGCTAATACTGATCAGAGATGCCTTCCCTTTTTGGGATTTTGCTCTATCATGTAGTAGCTTCCTCCTAATATTGTATAGTTTGTTTATGGCTGGGGTCCACCAGACAGGACGTCTGCCTTTGGAGGATTGGGTCTTGGTTTTATTTGGGATTGCATGATCCATGCATTCATGAAGGTGTTCATAGAATGCGTTTATAAAGGATTCTGCAGTCTGGGCAGTATTGTCCACAGGCCCTGGGGCTTTGAAGGATTCCACCTCAGTTTTGAGGAGTGTGAAATTTGCTTTAGAGAAGTTTTTCACTGTGGTTTTCTGGGCAGGGGGTGGGGTCGGGATGTGAATATCCAGTGAGATTAGTTTATGGTCTGATCTTACCAGTGAGGGATACACTTCTGGTCTGGAGCATAGAGTCCCCATGTTGGTGATGATCAGGTCCAGTATGTTTTCCCCTCTTGTGGGAGTGGTAACAAGTTGTTCCATAGCATTTGAGTTTATATATTCTAGGAACCTTTGGGCTAGGGTGTTGGAGCTAGAGTAATGCTCCCAATCTATGTTTGGGTAGTTGAAGTCGCCCCAATATAATGGTGTTTGGAGAGACCTTCATATTTTCCAGTGTTCTCAGGAAGGCCGAGTGGGGTTCCTGGGTTTGGGAGGGTGGTCTCATGCAGTCTATAAACTGGAAGGCAGTCTTACCCACTGTTAGTTGCACATGGATGGTCTCTGATGCTTCGTGCTGTGCCACCAACCTGGAGGTGTGGGTATCTTTGACGAATATTGATACTCCCCCTCCTTTTGTGGTTCGGTCCAAGTTTTGGGGCCGAAAAGCATGGTATGAGGTATAACCTGGTAGTGCTGTGGTGCTCTCAGGAGCCTTGAACCAGGTTTCTGTTACTGCACAGATATCGAAGCTTTCCATGCTAAGGAGAGTTTCAAGTGTGTGCATCTTGAGGTTTAGACTTCTGGCATTGAGTAGCATTACTCTTAGTTTCTTATCCCTTGTGATACCTATGGAGGTGGGTTTGTCTTTTGAGCCTTGCCTAAAAAAGGCACTATGGGGGTAGCAAGAGCCTTTGCCAGTATCCAATAGCCCAGGGGTGACAGGTGTAAGCTGTCCCTAATGAAGCATCATGGCTTGTTGAGCATGTCATCCCAGGCTGACAGGCATTGGATCCCTTTTGAATGACACCAATACTTAAGCCAATTGTTGAAATTGATAATCTTGTCTTCATATTGTGGCATCATTCTTGGTGAGGGTAAGATACTACTCCAAGGTCAGGGTCATACCTGCCTGGGCTACATGCTCAGAGAGCTCCTCTATCTCTTTTCATGTAGTCCAGGGAGGTACATCTCAGGTCATTCACACCAGCATGGACAATGACTGAGTCATATTTGTACTTGCCTTGGAGTGACCCGAGTGCTTGTGTTATGTGGCAGATACTAGCGCCCGACAGACAGTTTACCGTGACCTTCTCCTTGTTCAGTGTGGTGAGCGGGACGTCAGTGTGCCTGACGATAGAGTCACCTATTACAAGTGTATCAGGTGTGTTGTTTAGCCTTAAGGGCTGTGACTGTTCGGCATACTGGCTTTGTGAGCTATGTGTTGCACGTGTTTTGTTTTGGGGTAGCGGTTGCTTGGGTGTCTGCTTTGGAGGTCTCTGCTGCTTAGGCAGATTTTTATTTAGAGCCTCCGAGTATGTTTTTGTGTGTTTGTGTTTGGTTTGCTGTCGTGGTAGGTCTGTGTGAGACTGGAATTGTAGTGAGTGTGGTTTCCTTCTCCTCCTGACTGGTTACGCCAGTACTGAGTTGAGAGAGCTTAGCCTCCAGTTTGGCTATATGGTTGCATCTCTCACATGTGTTGGAATTTGTTGGGAGGAGGAGAGGGTTGTCTGTATACATGAGGAAGTTGTAACATTGCCTCAAGATTCCCAGATTCACCAGCGGACCGGAGAGGAGATTGACAACTGACCTTTGGATATGCTAGAATAGTATTGGGAATTCCTTTATAATTGAAAAAAGGGCCAATGTGGGAACAAGGTACTCAAGGGGAGTTTGTGAGGGTATAGTGCTTTTAATTTTTTAGTGCTGACTTAGTGAGCAAGTGCCAGGTAACTTAAATGCAATGTGTTACAGGTAACTTAAATGCAAAAACGACAAACAGTAACTTTCTTTCAAGTGAAACAAGGAAATAAGTACAGTAAGCAATGCAGATATCACTAGGGATCCACAGAAGCGCTGAAAAGCTGCGTTTTAGGTGGAATTAGCATTTCAGGGAAATAACAAACAAACAACGAGCATACAAACAAAGCTAGATTCAGCAGGCCTGGATCTAGTCTATGCTACAGCAACCAAGGTGTACCAATTTCAGTAAGAAACAGTTCAAATATGCAGGCACTATAAGCCTTTAACCAGAAATTCCCAGCTAAGAAGGGCAGATTCCAGCCTCTCCTCCCACAAGAGTGCAGACCACGAACCTTCTTAATGTGAAATAACTGGCCTGAAGCCCAAGTGCTTAAACCAGAACTAATACACTTTTGGAATAACAGACACTGAGCCCTCAATCAGCAGTTCCCAACTTAGAAGGATGTAAGCTACCTGTCCTGCCACCACATGCAGGCCACAAACCTTCCTAATGTAAAACAACTGGTCTGAAGCTCAAGTGCTTAATCCAAAAGACTTAGAATGATAGCTATACTTTAATCAAGTTACTGCCAAGCAGTAATAAATACAGTTGAATACTTTAAAGAATGCCTGGATTAGTGCTCAAGTTATACAAACAAAGCTAGATTCAGCAATCCTGGATCTAGTCTTTGCTACAGCAAACAAGGTGTACCAATTTCAGTAAGAAGCAGTTCAAATATGCAGGCACTATAAGCCTTTAACCAGGAATTCCCAGCTCAGAAGGGCAGAGTCCAGCCTATCCTCCCACAAGAGTGCAGACCACGAACTCTCTTAATGTAAAATAACTGGCCTGAAGCCCAAGTGCTTAAACCAGAATTAATACACTTTTAGAATAACAGACAGCCCTCAATCAGCAGTTACCAACTTAGAAGGATGTAAGCTACCTGTTCTGCCACTACAGAGTAGACCACAGACCTTCTTAATGTAAAACAACTGGTCTGAAGCCCAAGTGCTTAAACTAAAAGGCTTAGAATGAGTTACACCAAGCAGTAATAAATACTATTGAGTACTTTTAAGATGACACAAAAGTAAAATAAAGTAGGAAGAAACATAAATACAGTAAAAGCAGATAATTTTTTTTTTTGTAAGTGGAAACAGAGAAAGGAAAGAGAGAAAGGAGTAGCAGAAACTAAGCTGATTGGCCTTCTCAAATGTTCTTCCTGTACTGGGTAGAATGAGGTAATGACACTAGACTGGGAGGAGGGTCCGAGATCAAATTTACACTAGGGGCGGGCAACTGCAAAGCCACCAACTATAAAAGCACTATACCAACAGGGAGGGACGGTGGGAAACAAACTGCAGAAATGTTTCTCGCAGCTGAAAAGCAGCAGTGAGCCTTTAAATGAAAGTTTTAAACAGCTAAAGGAGCCTCTAGAAAAAGAGTTTAACTGCAACAAGTTATCAGAAACAAACAACCCAACAGATGCTTAATAAAAGTGGACAATTTCCAGTTAATACCTCACACACAGTGAAACTACCTAGAAAAATACACAGTACACAAAGTGCTATAAATAAAGAAATAAAGAACAAAATAAACAAAAAACAGGATACTTAATGTTATATATTATAGCTCTGAGTTTCCTCAGTGTCTTTCCTTCAATCAGCTCAGTGTGAAATGGCAGAACACTCACAACTGAACTTCTTAGGTAACAGAAAGTTAAAACCCTGAGAGCTTTTAAAAAAGAAATCTCAAAAGAACCAATGAGGTGCTTAGTCTAAGCTGTAGTCCAGGTGACCTCAGTCAGCCAATGACCTCAAACAATTCTCCTGATCTGAGCCCTGTCTTTATTTATTTACTTGCTTGCTTACTTAGTTTATTTCTGCTTGTTTATATCTGTTCTGTTCTACTGTTGGGAATTAGAGCAGCAAATTCATTCTGAAACAATAGGGATGGAGTTTAGGGCATTATGGGTAGAGAGAGGAGTTCGAGAGTTGGAAACTAAGTCTGGTAAATGTGGCTAAGTCAGATCTGAGGACTGAATCCGAACCCAAAAGTCAGGAAGAATGAAAATGAACAACACATATGCCTAGTTTTGGTGAGTACTCGATCTGCACTGAAATAAGGGTGTAATATGCACATCAGAATGTTGATACTGAAGTAAAATCCATATTTTGTTCATTTCTAGCTTGCTGTTACAAATTGTACTGAAATGTAAACTGCACACTTTTTTTAAAACAGTGTCTGAGTGCATGTATTTATGTATTTGCTTTAAATTTATATAAATGTTGTAGATTTTAGAATGGGAACAGTAGAATGCATAATTGAATCATTTGTCTTTAACTCCTCTGGTGAACTGATCAGCAGAAGCAGAGAATTAGAAAAATGTGGTGTAGATTTGTTTGAGATATTGAAGTTTTTGAAGAATCTGTATTAAGGAGTAAGAATGAAGAGTCCATCACCCTTTATACATGTAATGCTGTACCTGTTAGTAGATACAGAGTCCCTGACCCATTTGTTTTTAACTTGTGCTGTAAGAAGTCATCAATATTGCTGAAGTTCACATTAGTTTAGTAAAAAGTCAACTTTTTGTTTTCTTTTGAGGAGAGAATGGGGATATCAACATGTGGCCTATTATGAATTTAAAGCAAATGTCTCATTCATTTGAATTTGTAGTAGTAACGTGTGTTCTTTAGAGTGACTGGTACTTTTTTGTCTTAGTAGTTTTACTTTGGGGCTAGAGAATGCTCTACTTTCATCAAGTTTTATGTACCACAGAGAAACTGTGGTCTTTGTAGGGAAGCCTTGCCTTTAGTGCATGAAGGGCTGGTATGGATGATGGAAGTGACCTCTGGTTTGTAGTCTGGGATCCATGTATTAAAAAAAACAACTAGCACCGAACTGGAACAGTTCCATATGTACTTTCTTTTCACTGTTGCTTTTTGCCTACAGTACCAGATGGTCATAATATCCTTTCAAGTCAGTCTGTCCATTAATTCTTCCCTGGAATGAGACTTGACTGGGAGGGGTTATTATTTAGACACCCAGTAGAAGTGGTTCAGAGTTTTTTCTTTTATGGCCTTTAATTGCCTTACGTTCCCCTTTGCACGTTCTGTTCATGAGGTAAGGGGGCTGTACCATAAAAATGACTGCTCTGATCATCCCTCATTTCTGTAAGGGGGCATTGCCAACAGACAGCTGTGCCCTGACCTCTCTTTTTCAAGCACGTAGTAGTAGTTTTCCCACTAAGTACCTTTCTAAAAGTCCCAAACTCAAAATAGAAGATATAGTCCTGACTGTTAAAAACATTTTCAAGGACTGTTTTGTCCCACCCACCCTCTCTATTTCTGGTTTGTAGTTTAAATTTGTTGGTTTTTGCAGTTGCCCGCCCCACTGTAGATTTGATCTGGGACACACCCCCAGTCTCATCTCTTTACCACATTCTACCTAATAAACTCTGTTTGCACTCGCTTTTAGTCCTTTTTAATTTAATTGCATTTTTTAAACAGTGTTTGGTCTAATATTGCTACATACTCAAGTGTGCTAGCTTGCACTGCATGTGAATTGTTTCTACCACTGTTTTAGCTACTTTTCTGTAAAAAAAAAAAAAAAAAAAATTGTGAGCTTGTTTTCTACCTTTCCTGTAGCTAGTGCTCCAGATACAGATTTGCTGTATCCAGGACTTTATGTAATCTTCTGAGCCCCCCCCCCCCCCCCAGCCTTTCTGTGTTGGAGGGAAGTCTTCTAGCTCATCAGTGGGAGTGGTAAGCACTGGGTAACCTGTCTACCACATAAGGAGTGGTTCTGGCCCAGACGTTGTAGTTGTTGGTCGTTTGGGCAATCTCTTCCATATCTCTCAACTTTCTGATTTGAAAGCCTGCATTTGCACTTGTTTCTCTTCTGTAACTCGTCTAGTGCAGATACAGATTTAGTTTTAGCACTTAAATTTGCTTATTCGTGCTAGGCACTTGTTCAGAACTTGTAAGCACTAAATAAGCTATTAATTACTATAGCACTCAACCTTCCTCATTACCTAGATGAAAACAGTTTTTGTACTTACTTTTCTCACTTGCTTTGAGAAAAACAGCTCTTGTACTCACTTTCCTCACTTTCCTCACTTATTTAGAGGAAAATAGTTTTTTATTCAGGCATGTCCAAGGGTCAGCTCCCAGTGTTCTCTCCTGTCTATCTGATGAATCTGGGCATCTTGAGTCAATGTAGAAATTGCCTCATGTACACAGACAACACTCTCCTCCTACCACCCAACACTACAACCTGAGAGAGATGCACTTATCTAGCCAAACTGGAGGTAAAGCTCTCTCCAACCAAGACTGAACTTGACAGTCATGAAGAGAAGGTAAACATTTGCACCACACCACACTCATCACATAGTCTCACTAAATCTACTCCACCAAAATCCACACATAGTAACACAAAAACATTCGCGGAGGCTCTCAATAATAGTCTGTCTAAGCAACAGAAACATCCAAAGCAGAAACGCAAGCAATCTCCATCCCCCAACATAACCTAAATGACACATAGCCCACAGACTATATGCCACTCAACCACAGCCAGTAATACAAAACAGCGTACCCCACACACTAGTTATAGGTGACTGTATCGTCAGGCACACTGATATCCCACTCACCAGGCTAAACAAGGAGAAGGTTACAGTCAGCTGCCTGTTGGGTGCCAGGATCTGCCACATAACCCACGCACTCAGGTCACTCTACAACAAGTGCAAATATGACTTTGTTATTGTCCATGTTAGTGTGAACGACCGGAGACGTACCTCCCTGGACTACATGAAGAGACATGAAAGAGCTCTCCGATCTTTAGCCCAGGCAGGTATGACCCTAGCCGTGAGTAGCATTCTGCCATTGCCCAGAATGATACAGCAGTACAAGGACAAAATGATTGACTTCAACAATTGACTAAGCTTCTGGTGTCATTCTAAGGGGATCCAGTATCTGTCTGCTTGGGATGACATGGTCGACAGACCACGATGCTTTGCCAGAGAGAGCCTGCACCTGTCACCCCTAGGATTCCGGATACTGGCTAAGGCTCTTGCTGAACCTATAGTGCCTTTTTTAGGCAAGGTTCAAATGATAAATTCACCACTGTAACAGGAACAGGCAAGCAGAAACTGAGGGTAACGCTACTCAATGCTAGAAGTCTAAATCTCAAAATGCACTCACCCGAGGCACTCCTTAAAATGGAGAACATCGATATCTGTGCAGTGACTGAGACCTGGTTCAAGGCTCCAGAGAGCACCCCTGCACTACCAGGTTATAACTCATACTACACTTTTTGGCCATGTAACCTGGACCAAAACACCAAAGGCGGAGGTGTGTCCATATTCATTAAGGATATCCACACCTCTATTCTAGTTGCTCGGCATAATGCATCCGAGGTTATCCAAGTGCAACTAACTCTTGGCAAAACTGCAATCCAAATTGTAGCTTGCTACAGATCCCCCACCATGCCCCAGGATTCCCACTCCTCTTTTCTTGATGTACTGGAAAATGTCAGGGTTCATCCAAACACTCTAATAATGGGTGACTTCAACTACCCCACCATTAACTGGGAAAGCCACTCTTGTACCAACTCCTTAGCTCAGCGCTTTCTGGAATTCATAAACTCCAATGCCCTGGATCAACTTATCCATACCCTCACCAGGGGCAACAGTAGTCTAGACCTAGTCATTACCAACATGAGTGATTAGTGTTACACACCTGAAGTCAACTCCTCGTTGGTCCAATCTGACAATAAGCTAATCACCCTTGATATCCAAATCTCGCCCCCACCCCCAATTAAGGAAACCACGGTAAAAGATTTCTCCAAAGCCAACTTCATGCTTCTTAAGACAGAAGTGGTGAACTTCATGACACCAATGCAGATGGACAATACAGTTACAACTGCTGAATCCTACACAAATGCACTCTATAAGCACTTACACGAGTGCATGGATCATGCTATCCCAAACAGAACCAAGACGCTCCAACAAAAGGAAGCCAAATCTGGTGGTCCCCTGCCATAAACTGTACAACAGAAGGAAGAAACTGTTGCAAAAGAGAGTAAAATTCCATGAGTGGAGAAGCTCCCTGGTCAGCCTCGGTAAGAAGCTGAGATCCCTTTTAAGATCCTCCAAAGCTAGCTACGAAAACAAAATTGCCACTAATTCTAAGGACAACCACAAAGCATTCTATAACTATGTCAAGAATCTCTATGGCAACACCCAGATCTGCTCTGAGTTGCAGCACAACGGCACGAAAATTACAGAACCAACTGATATTGCCAACATCCTGGCAGATAGGTTCAATGCTAACTTTACCCCTCTCTCACCCCCTAAAGGGCCCATATCTATACAGGAAGAATGCAGAGTCCCTGTAATCACAACTACGCAGGTAAAAGCTGCACTCTCTAAAGCCAAAAACACAGCATCCATGCAACCGGACAACATCCCAGGCTGTGTTTTACACGAACTTCAGAATGAACTGGCTCCCCACTTAAGCACCATGTTCAGTAATAGCCTCGCATCAGGCTTTGTGCCCACTGAGTGGCACAAAGCAACAGTTATCCCACTCCACAAAGGGGGAGCCACCACTGATCCCGGGAACAATCGACCTATTAGCCCGACGAGCCTGTTCTGCAAGGCCATGGCACGTATCATCATGGAACTCATAAACAAAAGACATTGATAACCTCCAAACTCCGGATCCCACCTATTTCGGCTTTGTGAAAGGCAGATCTTGCCTCCTGAAACTGATAGACTTCTTTGAGGCAGTCACCAAAGCCATAGATGAGGGTAAGGTGGTTCATGCTGCCTATTTTGACCTCATCAAGGCTTTCGACACCATCCCCCATTCTGGAATTATAGCTAAACTCACTAAACTAGGTATAAATCCCTACGGCACAAGATGGGTTGCCAACTGGCTCACTGACAGAACCCACACTGTAAAAGTTGCAGAATCCAAATCTGACCTCAAAGCAGTGACAAGTGGAGTACCACAGGGTTCCATCCTGGGACATCTCCTGTTTGGTATCTACTTCTCTGAAGTATAGGCTAACACAGAAGGCCTCCTGCCAACGAAGTTTGCAGATGACTGCAAACTAGGAGCCATAGTCAAGTCCCCAAATGGGTTGGACATCCTACAGAAGAGCCTCGCTGAGACAGATGCCTGGTGTCAGAGCAATGGCCTCAAGCTCATTGCCAAAAAGTGCATGGCCTCAAGCTCATTGCCAAAAAGTGCAGTGTCATCCCCTTTGGTAAAAACTCTGTACCCATGAACTACCAGATAGGCAGCAATCTACTCAACACCGAATGTGTGATGAGACCTTGGGACCCAGGTGGATAGTAGTCTCTCCTTTGATAGTCACATCGCCACAGTAGTCAGGAAGTCCTACTACATGGCACATCTCATCATAAAAGGATTCTCATCCAGGAAAAGAAGAGGTCATTGTTCCCCTCTACTCGACACTCATTAGACCCATTATAGAATACAACACTCTTTTTGGAATGTACCTCACAAGACATCTGCAGCAGCTGGAAAGGCCACAGAAGTACCTCACAAAGAGGATTACTGGCCTCAAACAAATGCCCTACACTGACCGTCTCAAAAAACTCCAGCTTTACTCCGTAGCATATCGCCTACTCCGAGGTGATCTGTACCTAACATATAAAGCTATGTCAAACCCAGAGCTGTTGGACATGCTACACCTAAAGAAATCCCAATCCCTCCCTCCGAGCTACATGTTCTAGGGACCTAAACCTTGTCACCACAATAAACAGGACATGCTGGAGGGATAGAGTTCTGTCCCAGAGACTTCCATTCTCTGGAACAGGCTACCCATCTATATCAAGCAAAGTTCTTCATTAGCACTCAAGAAAAATCTTGAAAAAAGAGGAGTGGATGGGAAATAGGAAATTCACCCCGGGGATCACTTCTGTGTCTTTACTCGACAGTGGCACAGGAAAATAACATTCTTGGGTGGCGTAAGCCAGGGATCCTTGTTGGCTAGGATTACATAGACCCTTGGGCCCATAGCCTAGTACCTACCTATGAGCCTATGAACCTATTTACATTTTCAAGGAGCTTGCCTCCACAAGAAAGTTTCTCAAAATTTCAAAATTGTAGGTGTCATAGCATCAGTGACCCTCATGACACTACGGGCAGAACTCCACATGTGAAAAATTCAGTGGTAATTAAAAAAAAAAAAAAAAAAAAAATTTTGGACCCAGCAACTGCTTCCATTGTAGTTCCAGATACCAGTGCTGGATTTTGCAAAATGAGAGTTAGTGTTGTGGGGATCAGGTGTGTCTGTCTAGACTTGCCCTTCTCCCTCCAGACCCCCCCCCATTCAATCAGCCCTGATGGACTTGTCAGATTTTGCATGGGGAAAAGTGTGCAGAGGAGTTCAAGTGCAAGGCAGACGGGATTCTTTGAATGCTACAAAGCACAGAAAAGTCAAAGAAATGTTCATAAGGATTCAGACTTTAATCTTCTCCTCTTTGTCTTTAGATTCCCTTTTATTGACACAGACAGTGCAACACTCATGGTACTTCAACATACAAGGGGGTAGAAGGTCATACCTTCTTTACCTTTTGGGAATGATGGCCTGGGAACTAGCCTTACAACATTCTCTGGTGCTTCAGACTACATAAATTCCATCAAAGCAACACACATTTTAGACTAAGTAGATTCTGGATGGACCCTTATAAGTGGAAACTCTGGACAGAGGACTGCCTGAATATAGTTTCGATGTGGGGAACACTTCAAGTAAATATTTTCATTTCATTTCAAAACAGGCAGCTAGAAAAATTCTGTTTGAGACATCCTTGCAGCAATTCTTGGAAGAAGACACATTCTTGTTCTCTTGGATGGGAATGTTCCTTTATGCATTTCTCCCCTGTCCTCCAATACCCAAGATAGTTCTAAAGATTCAGGAAAAATTATCAAAGATCATTGTGGTGACCCTCCCAGGTAAAGTTGGTTCTCCATTTTAATGGAATTAGCCAAAGGCAATTACCACAAGCTTCCTTGCACTCTGGATCTGCTCTCACAGTGTCAGAAGTGACTGGTGCAACCCAACTTAGAGCAATCACTACTGACAACCTGCTTGATTCTATCTTGATACCTTTTAGGCACTTGTTTCTTGAGGACGTGCAGTAGGTATCGAAGTAAGCAAGAAAACCTGTAACTAAAAAATCTTATGTTTACCAGTGGAAAAGATTTTCTAGATGGCGCCTAATTGATATCAGAGCCCTCAGCTTGGTGTTTACCTCTCTAGTTTTGAAATGTGTGTGAGCCACACAACAATGGCTAAGTTTTCCTGGTAATCCCATGGTAAAGCTGAAAAAGATGTTGTACAGCCTGCCTGCTCTTCCTCCTTCCAACCATGCACACAGACACAAAAAGCAGCCTTTGCCACTTCAGCAGGCTACTAAAGTGCCTTGGTTGCATATGATTGTGCTGTGACCACTTCAAGTTCCTTGAATCCTTCATCTTCTTCCTTTGTTCTCCATGGTATAGACCATGGACTTGCAGCTTTTTTGAAATAGCCCTGGTTTACAAGAGAGAGGGCCACAATTGTCAGTCTTGGAAGAAGGAGCAGGAAGTTCTTTGCCTACCCAGACTTGGGATGCCTGTCCCTGAGGTTTTGCCTGCCAAAAGTAAATCTGCTTCAGAAATTCCTGTGAAAAAAGCAAAAAGTTAAGACATGCATGTTCTCCTGTCTGTTACTTTGGGCAGGAGTGATTTATTGGGCTTAGCCCAGGGTGTACTTCAGGATCTTGACCCTTCCAACTATGGTGTTCTGGTAAAAGAAAAAGGGATTCTTCATTTTCTGGGCAGGTTCAAGAATTTGAACTACAAAATGATTGTGAAGGAACATTTTTTTTCCTTCTCTGGTTTCTGATTTTTGTGTAAAGTATTGCTTCAGTCAGTACTTTTAGAAGGATTTTCTTCAACAGCCTGTAGAATGAATCTGTTGTTTCATTGGGAACATTATAATCTCCTTCTATTCCAGTATTCTACTAGTGGGTTTACCCTTCTTCCGATCAGCTTGTTTGGCCAGGTTTCCAAAGCTTTTCCAGTCCCTCATGGTACGTCAGACATCTGATGTGGGGACAGGTACGTTAGCCATAAAGGTGATGTCTGCATGCACCAGCCCTCAGAACTTTTCAGCCATTAGCTGTACGCCAGGTGTTCCTGCTACTCGCAGACGTCAAATCTGTTTCACATTACAGATAAGTACCCCGTTGGGGCCTTTTTCTTCCGTCCTTTTATATTTTTATAGTCTGTTTATGTCCGGTAAGAGGAAGTGCAACTGTAGTCGTCAGATTCCCCATAATGACACCCATGACCAGTGCCTCTTTTTTGTCTGGGTAGGGATCACAATTACAAAAACTGTGCCATCTGTAAATCGTTCTTTTCCAAGACCTTTCGCCACCGCTTACAGGCTCTAGACTTATACCTTGAGAATCAGCGCCTAGGACAGATAGCTCTGTGTGGAAGCCGCTTCCAACGCGCCATCTGAACCAGCAAGGAAGAGGGCCAAGTCCATGCAGTCTACTACTACCACTGTGCCTCCCTCTGCCGCTCCTCAACCTGTAGCCACCGTCAGCTTGGTTGAGGACCCAGCTACTGCCACTACAGATACAGCAGGTACCTTTCAGGAGGCCGTACAATCTAGAGCAGGCGACACGTCCGGGAAGGATGTACTAGTGCCTGCTCCAGACGGTCGGGGGGTGGGGTCCAGTACCTTTGATGGGCACTTCGGACCCAGCCTCTGCCGCTCCAATGATTTCTTCCAGGCCTACTGCCAGCCAGACGCCAGTTAGGCCTTCTAAGAAAAAACAAAAGACCAGACATATTCCTCTGGCACCAGAGGCCTTGCCTGATTGGCAGGCCTTCAGCCAAAGTCTCTATAATGCTTTCTTGGCCCTCAGGCCTTCCTCTGAGTTCACCCCTCTGGCTCCACCTCTTCTCAGCCCTAGGCCTGCCTAAACTGAAAGGACTGTGAGCCAACCTGCAGAGGAGAAACTGTCTGATTCCCGAGAGGGCTCCTTGTCCTACTCTTCCCAGATTTCATCCCCCCTGGGGTATGGATCCCCGAAAGAGGTCCCTGCTGAGCCTGATTCCCCAGTGGAAGACCTGACCTTCATGGACACTGTTAACCTGATGAGAGAACACTTTTTAAGTGGGAATGCTCAGACATGTCTGAAGCACAAAAAAGATTTTATGATCTGATTCAGATAGAATCACTTAATCCGTCACCTCTCTCACCTGTCCAACCTGCCTTCCTCTATGCATTTGCTGCGGCATCCATTAATCCAGATCCCCAACCACCTGCTTCTTGAAGGGTGAACAGGTTATACAGGGTCCCTGGCTCAGATAAATTCCTATTCAAGTGCCCTCCCAGCAGACCCAGCCACTATTTCCATTTCTACGGATAGGGCATCCAAACTCCTCGCTACTACCACTGTCCTGCCTGCAGATAAGGACAGCAAAGCCATGGAGAGGTGGGGAGAAAATATTTATACTTCTGCTACCCTAGCTTTTAGGGCAAGAAATTACCAGTCTTACATGGCCTCACTTCTGTCTCTTCTGGGCAAAGCCTCTAAAGAGCTTAATGACATTCCTGACTGTGCTGCTAAAGCATCCGTGTCTTCCTTACTTGGGATTGTCTCACAAGTGAACAACCACTCCCTTAGGTGCACATACGATGTAGCTGAGACCTCAGCTAGGTCAGCTGCATCAGCATCCGTGCTAAGAAGATATTCCTGGCTATGTCTGCAGCCCCTCCCTGATGACTTCAGAGCCAAGCTGCTGGATGCCCCCTTGGACTATTCAGTCCTCTTTGATGCTAAGGTAGGTGATCTTTTCAAGTCTCTCCAGCAGAAAGGGAAAGAGCATCAAGCCCCCTAGGTCTAGAAGACTTCCCAGGAGACAAACTGCCCAGCCAAGGAATTCTCAGGCCTCTGGCCAGAGGCCTTACTTTCCAGACATGTCAGGCAGTATCTGACTGCCTGCCACTTTTCCTTCCCCCACCACCCCCCTTGTCCACACGTGCCTATCACTGTCTCCCTGCTTGTTCCCTGGTAACAACAGACAAATGGGTCTTGTCCATTCTGAAGGATGGATACTTTGACTTGGATCACTCCTCCTCCAAGACTGCCCATTCCACCCCCTCACACATCCCAACGGTCCCTCCTACACCAGGTCTTAAACAACCTGCTGCTGCAAGGCACCATAGACTCACCCACCCCTGCTAGAGGGAAAGGTTTCTACTCAAGAATTTTTCTGGTGTCCAGAAAGGAAGGATCATGGAGGCCCATCTTAGATCTATCCCACCTCAACCTCCTCTTAAAGGTACCCTCCTTCTGGATGCTCACCTTATCCACTCTTTCCCCTCATTCTCCCTCAGGCCTTCATGGTAACCCTGGACATAAAGGAGGCCTATCTTCACATTCCCATAAAGCCTACCTCCAGGAAATATCTTGGAGTCGTAGCAGGCTCTTCTCACTTTCAGTTCTGTGCATTGCCTTTTGGGCTGTCCACTGCCTCAAGGGTACTCACAAAGTGCTTAGCCCCAGTAATTCCCTACTGCAGGACTAGGGGAATACAAATATTCCCATACCTAGATGACCTACTCATGCAAGCAGCAGACAGACCATCCTCAATCACACCAAGGACCTCCTGCTTCCTGCTGCAGTCTCTAGGGTTCCTGATAAATTTTCCAAAGTCCCAACTCGATCCCAACTCGATCCTACACCAGGACATTGTCTTCCTGGGATGCAGAATCAGGACCGACGTCAGGATGGCCTCCCTTCCAGAGGAAAAAGTGGTGTCCCCCTCCCATCACTTTGAATCTGCCCTCCATTTATCAGCTCTGACTGCATGGGAATTCCTAAGACTTCTGGGGTACATGGCAACTACTATCCCCTTGTACCCCTAGCAAGGTTACACATGAGAAAATTTCAATGGTGCATGCGCTCGGTGTGGACCCAGCACTTATATCCTCTAGAGTTCAGGGTTCCACTCCTCCCCCTGTCTTCACCAAGAATCAAAAATGGTGGCTTGCCCAAGTTCCCCAAAATCCGGGCCGGCCCCTGCAAATGCCCACCCCTTTGCAGATCATGCACACAGATGCCTCAGACGTGGGCTGGGGGGCAACATTGGGTCCAAGGACAGTGCAAGGTTTGTGGACAGACACACACAAGTGCACATCAGTATCAAGGAAATGACAGCAATACTCCTAGCCCTGTAGGCCTTCCAACCTTACCTCCAGCAGGGCCTCCTAAAGATCTTCACAGACAGCACCACATTGATGTGGTACCTGAAAAAGAAAGGAGGGACAAAGTCCTACCTCCTATGCAGACTAGCTCTGCAGGTATGGGATCTGGCCATCTCTCAGGGAATCTCCCTCCATGCAGCCTACATTCCGTCCCAGCACAACTCTCAGGCAGATTCACTAAGCAGAACCATATCAGACAGCCACAAATGGATTCTGTCAAGCGAGATGTTCCTAGGTCTGGTCCACAGGTGGGGTTTTCCTCGGATACACCTGTTCCTGTCCTCCATAAACAGGCAACTCCAGAGCTACTGCTCCAGAACTCACAACCCGAAGGCATTGTAAACAGACACCTTCTCAATGTCATGGAAGGGGAGGTTCCTGTATGCCCTCCCCCTCTGATCCAGAGGGTCCTACTGAAAATTCAGGAGGACTCACCGAAAATCTTGCTGGTGACTCCCTATTGGCCAAGGCAGCACTGGTTCCCTCTTCTTCATCTGTCCAAGGG
This sequence comes from Protopterus annectens, assembly GCF_019279795.1. Lineage (NCBI taxonomy): Eukaryota > Metazoa > Chordata > Ceratodontiformes > Protopteridae > Protopterus > Protopterus annectens. The sequence goes on from NC_056731.1 coordinate 189,768,852, forward strand.
CAATCACCACACGTTACTCCCCCCCCCCCCTCTTACATGGCCTCACTTCTGTCTCTTCTGGGCAAAGCCTCTAAAGAGCTTAATGACATTCCTGACTGTGCTGCTAAAGCATCCGTGTCTTCCTTACTTGGGATTGTCTCACAAGTGAACAACCACTCCCTTAGGTGCACATACGATGTAGCTGAGACCTCAGCTAGGTCAGCTGCATCAGCATCCGTGCTAAGAAGATATTCCTGGCTATGTCTGCAGCCCCTCCCTGATGACTTCAGAGCCAAGCTGCTGGATGCCCCCTTGGACTATTCAGTCCTCTTTGATGCTAAGGTAGGTGATCTTTTCAAGTCTCTCCAGCAGAAAGGGAAAGAGCATCAAGCCCCCTAGGTCTAGAAGACTTCCCAGGAGACAAACTGCCCAGCCAAGGAATTCTCAGGCCTCTGGCCAGAGGCCTTACTTTCCAGACATGTCAGGCAGTATCTGACTGCCTGCCACTTTTCCTTCCCCCACCACCCCCCTTGTCCACACGTGCCTATCACTGTCTCCCTGCTTGTTCCCTGGTAACAACAGACAAATGGGTCTTGTCCATTCTGAAGGATGGATACTTTGACTTGGATCACTCCTCCTCCAAGACTGCCCATTCCACCCCCTCACACATCCCAACGGTCCCTCCTACACCAGGTCTTAAACAACCTGCTGCTGCAAGGCACCATAGACTCACCCACCCCTGCTAGAGGGAAAGGTTTCTACTCAAGAATTTTTCTGGTGTCCAGAAAGGAAGGATCATGGAGGCCCATCTTAGATCTATCCCACCTCAACCTCCTCTTAAAGGTACCCTCCTTCTGGATGCTCACCTTATCCACTCTTTCCCCTCATTCTCCCTCAGGCCTTCATGGTAACCCAGGACATAAAGGAGGCCTATCTTCACATTCCCATAAAGCCTACCTCCAGGAAATATCTTGGAGTCGTAGCAGGCTCTTCTCACTTTCAGTTCTGTGCAGTGCCTTTTTGGGCTGTCCACTGCCTCAAGGGTACTCACAAAGTGCTTAGCCCCAGTAATTCCCTACTGCAGGACTAGGGGAATACAAATATTCCCATACCTAGATGACCTACTCATGCAAGCAGCAGACAGACCATCCTCAATCACACCAAGGACCTCCTGCTTCCTGCTGCAGTCTCTAGGGTTCCTGATAAATTTTCCAAAGTCCCAACTCGATCCCAACTCGATCCTACACCAGGACATTGTCTTCCTGGGATGCAGAATCAGGACCGACGTCAGGATGGCCTCCCTTCCAGAGGAAAAAGTGGTGTCCCCCTCCCATCACTTTGAATCTGCCCTCCATTTATCAGCTCTGACTGCATGGGAATTCCTAAGACTTCTGGGGTACATGGCAACTACTATCCCCTTGTACCCCTAGCAAGGTTACACATGAGAAAATTTCAATGGTGCATGCGCTCGGTGTGGACCCAGCACTTATATCCTCTAGAGTTCAGGGTTCCACTCCTCCCCCTGTCTTCACCAAGAATCAAAAATGGTGGCTTGCCCAAGTTCCCCAAAATCCGGCCGGCCCCTGCAAATGCCCACCCCTTTGCAGATCATGCACACAGATGCCTCAGACGTGGGCTGGGGGGCAACATTGGGTCCAAGGACAGTGCAAGGTTTGTGGACAGACACACACAAGTGCACATCAGTATCAAGGAAATGACAGCAATACTCCTAGCCCTGTAGGCCTTCCAACCTTACCTCCAGCAGGGCCTCCTAAAGATCTTCACAGACAGCACCACATTGATGTGGTACCTGAAAAAGAAAGGAGGGACAAAGTCCTACCTCCTATGCAGACTAGCTCTGCAGGTATGGGATCTGGCCATCTCTCAGGGAATCTCCCTCCATGCAGCCTACATTCCATCCCAGCACAACTCTCAGGCAGATTCACTAAGCAGAACCATATCAGACAGCCACAAATGGATTCTGTCAAGCGAGATGTTCCTAGGTCTGGTCTACAGGTGGGGTTTTCCTCGGATACACCTGTTCCTGTCCTCCATAAACAGGCAACTCCAGAGCTACTGCTCCAGAACTCACAACCCGAAGGCATTGTAAACAGACACCTTCTCAATGTCATGGAAGGGGAGGTTCCTGTATGCCCTCCCCCTCTGATCCAGAGGGTCCTACTGAAAATTCAGGAGGACTCACCGAAAATCTTGCTGGTGACTCCCTATTGGCCAAGGCAGCACTGGTTCCCTCTTCTTCATCTGTCCAAGGGCAATCACCACACGTTACCCCCCCCCCCCCGTGGACCTACTCACACATCACAAGGGGACACAGATACACCCACAGTGGTGGTCTCTGAATCCTCTCCCTGTGGCGGATAGAATTCTGATTCCCTTCAGACACCTGTACAATGAGGACGTGTTGTCAGTCCTGCAGGAGGCCAGGAAACCCAGCATAAAAAAATCTTATTTTTCCAGATGGAAAAGGTTTTCTTTCTGTTGTCACAAAAGACAGATGGAGTTGCTGGACAGCGACTTGCCTCTGATTCTGTCTTATCTGTGTAAACTGAAGACAGGTTTGTCATACTCCTCTTTAAAAGCACACCTGTCTGCCATTTCTGCTTGCCTGCCTGTAGACCCTCTGCTGCCATCCAGACTACCAGCCAAACTCTTGCTGAAGGGGTTTCTGCACCTAAGACCTCCCAGGAAACCATCCCCTCCTCCCTGGGATCTTAATTAAGCCACTTGGTCCTCTGTGCACACCTTCACCAGACACTACATACTGGACCATATTTTCAGAGCCAGGGCAGGTTTTGCCAGGGCTATCCTGCATGGATTCCTGGAGACCTCTACCAGGCCACCCCACAACCTATATTGAGTTTTGGTAGTCACCCACTAGTAGAATACTGCAACAATGGCACCTTTTCCTTCATCTGAGGAAAAAGCGTCTCTCTCTAATCTTTGCATGTATCATAAGTGGCAACACATTCTTTGAAATGAGCTTATTATTTGGTTGATGCCACTTCCAGGGTTACTGCTACTGGAGCTGTAATGAGGCTTATTTGGCTGCATACTCGTAACACTCCAGAGGATGTTAAATCTGAAATTTTAATTCTCCTTTGACAGCGAGGTAGTTTTTGGACCATCTGCTGCAGAGGTCATCAAAAAGTGTGATTGAAAGAGGGAAGCTAATTTGGGGAACTTCAATTATTTTTAGTCTTTCCTTCTCCAAGATTGTCAAAGGGTTTAATGTTAACTCTCCAAAAGTTTACAAAAAATAAAATAAGCAGATAACAGCAAGCTTCCAGTAAGCATAATTTTAAAAATGCAGTGGCAAGGAGGCACCAAGAAGAAAGGTGGAACAACCCAGAATAAAGAACAGTCTAAGAAGTCTGAATAACTGCCTTCAGTATATTCCTTTCCCACTTTGGCAAGCTTTTCATTCTTCCCCCAGAATGATAACCTCTATTTCTTTCATTGACAGCAGGTAGTCTGAGACAATTGGATTGTGGAAGTGATTCAGTACTGTATACAGATGGCACTGGCGATTTCTTCTCCCTTTCAAGGAATTCCTCCTCATCTACCACATCAAACTTCTCTTTTCTCATTTGCAATTCAGCATCTGCTGACTCGGGGGGTAATGTAAGAGGTCCATCCTCCTCAGAAGGATTTTATTCAATAATATGAGGTCGTACTCCTCTGTACAGCCAAACTGTGGTAGCCTGATATATAGCTTTTCAGCACAGCCTCATTCTGCAGGCATTTTAATGTTGTTTGAGCAAAATTTTGTGGCAGACAAACTGAGCAGGACTAGGGCAGATCCTTCGAAATGGAATCTGAATCAAGGGGCTTTAGGCATAGGTCCAGCTCTGGGGAACACCTAGTAAGTGTTTGCCTCCTTTCACAACAGTCAGTTTGCAAAATTCTGCTCCAGGATCCATGCTAAAAAGCTTTTAAAAACAGCTGCCCTTTCAGAGGGACTGTCAAAAGATTGATGTGGTGACTCCTTTCTTTTGGAATTGTCCAAGGGCAGTTACCATAAGCTTCCTCTCACAGACTGGACTTGTACAGGATAAAGGGTGTTTGCACCTGTTTGGAGTTGAGATGCATCAATAGACTTAACTGGATGAGAAGCTTAATATATTTTGAGCACGTATTTTCTGAGAGCATGCAGCAAATCTTAAAAGGAGAAGAAAACATGCTAGTATGAAATTGTATATTAGCAAAATGGTAAAGATTTTCTAGTTGGTACCGAACCAAGTACCTTGACCCTTTTAAGGCTAGTGTTTCTGTTGTTCTGTATTTGTGTGAGTTCTTATCTTGTGGCAAATCTTACTTCTCTAAGGTACACTTGTCAGCCATTTCGGTATGTCTGCCGATGGATCTCCCTCTTTGATTGCATTTATATGTTAAATTGATTAAAAAGGGGATGTTCTTCATACCACATTGCTGCAGTCCTAACACTTGGGTAGTCCGCTGTCCCAGTCGGCCCGAATACCAAAGTATATGGCTGACGTCGGTCAAGGCGCATTAGTCTGACGCCAGACGCCAGGGTACAAATGCGCATGACCGACGTCATATCCTCAGTCTTTTTGCCGCATGGTCATAGGCTTTT